>NW_017727907.1:7806-33011 GCF_001865875.1 Lupinus angustifolius
CAAATAAATAAATAAAGAACAAAGGAATAATAAATTTAAGTGACTTTATTTATTTACTCTCTTTCAGGTTCATTTTATGAACAAACCAAACTTCTTCCTTAAGGAAGATTGGTATTAAAGAATATATAAATGCTGGAATGTAAACAACAATAAATAAAAGTTAGTAAGTTAATTTCATCACTTTTGTATATTAAAAGGTGTTTTCAAAAAATAAGTTTATTGATAACACTTTACTATTTTACAATTTACACCTCTTTCAAGATTCAATTGTAGTATAGTATAGGGTTATGTCGAACCACAAGGAATTACCTAATAAAATGAATCATATAAACATGTCAAAACACAAATAATGGGTTAAACATATTTTGATGGTTTTGTTGTTTGATTTGCACATAAATAAATTAACAAGAAAAATAAACTAAGTATTCACAAATTCTTGAGGAGACAATATCAACTTCTTATGTTTTACTTTGATTAACTCCAAACACCAAGTTCTAAAATCCTCCTTTTAGTGTATGTGATTAACCCCGAACACCAAGTTCTAAGATCCTCCTTTTAGCGTATGTCCTAAAATGGTAGAATGATAAACACTTATATTCATTACTAAACAATAATACGTCCACAAATAGACTATGTTGTCACACCCTAATCTTGGCTACTCTAATATTGAAGTAGTAATGAATATAAGATCTTAAGAAAAGTATGCTTAACTTGGCAAATAAACTAAGTAGTACAACTACTTCTTAGTTTATTTGTTAAGTGTTTGAGACAAGTAATTTTATGACTTGAAATCAATTTTTAGGGTGATCAATCTAAAAAGAGCATTAAGTACTTCTCAAACAAGTAAAATTAACCAAAGCACCAACTTGAACGATTAAAATTCAAACTTTAAGAAATTAAGAAGAAGTAGAAATTACATAACCATATTCAAAAGAAATTGTTAGGAGCATGAGCCATCCATCCAAGGATTGGATGCTTTTGAGTACTAAATGAGAGTACAAAATTGATTTTTGCACCTCATTTGCCTTCTCCTTTTCTCCTCTTCAATTCTAAACGAAAACTACAAACTTACTTGAAATTAAAGATCTAAACTAAGAAATGTAGAAAGAACTTCAGACAGAGATTTATAGTGAGAGACTTCTTTGTTTCAAGTGTTGTATATATTTTGCTCGAATGAAATGGTCTCTATTTATAGACTTCTCTTCTGGACCGCTGAGCTGCTTAGCTGGACCACTAAGCAGCTGACCAAACCCTTCAGCATGAGTTTGGTCCCTTGATCAAGTAGCTTAGTCACCTCCTTATGCTTGACTCATCAAAGCTAGTTGTGGGCTACGAAACCAGATATTGTGAGCTACTTCTAAAACGCCTATAGTGGGCTACTTGAGGTGAGGTTATGGGTGACTTCAAGGTTGGCTTGATGGTTAAGTCAAGTCTGGGTGCACACCGCTCATCGCACCTGTTTCACTGCTAAGCTGCTTGTTTGTTGACTGGGACGTGGCCTTGTGCTTGCTGATCTAGTCAGGAGTCTGGTTCTCCGTAGAGCTGCTTGGTTGGACCGCTAAGCTGCTTGTTCAGAAGCTTGGGTTGGTGTCAAGCTCGTGTCTGACCGTGTCAAGCTAATTTCTGACCGTGTCAAGCCTAGTCTGGTGCTAGGCTGAGCGGCTAAGTAGGTCCACTCAGCTGCTTGGTTGACAATTTGGTCCAGGTCAGGCTGGTGGCCATGTCAAGCTGGTGTCCAGGTCAGCTCACTGGGGCTTGACCCACGCTTAGCTGCCTGGTTGAGCACCTTGATTTTTGACTTTTTTTGCCTTTTGCCTTGAGTCTTTTTTTCTTGTTTTCTTCATTCTAAATCCTACAAAATACATAAAAAAGAAATACAAACACAAATATACTAGATTGTGATATTTTATACAAAAAGTATTGTTTTAAGTTGGTTTTTCTCAATTATGCTTAAGATAAGTGCCATAAAATTTTATGAAATTTAGGTATGTTTAGCACTTATCAGTTAGCTATTGTAATTCTTAATAATCAATTAACCATAATACTTAATCGATTATGCTGCTTAAAAATATTTTTATTGATGTAAGGTAAACTACCTATATGATATAAACAAGCTATACATAGTTTTTCAAATATTATACATTTAATGCATAATACTATGTATGTTGCATGCGCCTACTTATCATATTATATCTAGATGTGATGTCTCAATTTTAATCTTGTTTATATTAAAGCTCTTGTGAGACTTCACCTAGGTTTACCTAACCTAGGCTCGATATAAGGGAATCATCTTAAGACTTCTAAGAAAAAGTAAAGCTTACAACATCCTAAGTCTATAGATGTAACCCTTGAGTCTTCGGCTCGTTGTTTGTTGTACAACCTTCAAGCTGCCTTGCATGTTCGTTGTCTTTATCAAAACTTAGGTTTTAAATGTGCAAGTATTGACTCTTTGCACTTTCACAAACTTTGTCTTCATCAAAATCCATGTGATGTATTCTTGCATATACAATCTGCTCATTGATGCATGCTTGCATTTACAATCTCCCTCGTTTTGATGATGACAAACAATTGTTGGATCTGACAACCCTTTGTTGGATCTGATTGATAACAATCAACTTTGTTTTTCATTTTCCTTGTTGTAAGTTGATACGCGTTTCTCCCTCTTGCTCCCCTTCAATTTAAGCATAGGTGATTTATAATTTCCTGAAGCATTTTTAATTTCAAACAAACCTGCAAAACATAAACAACAACTTCCCCCTTTTTGGCATGATCAAAAAGCAATGATATATATTAAAGCTTATAGCCAAAAGTACGGAAATAATGCAATTTCTATTGATATTAATCAATTATATTACAACTTAATCGATTAACTACATATTAAATTTACACAAAATTCCATTTGCTACTTCTATTAATCAATTATATGTGTTGTTAATCGATTAACCATAGTGATATGAAAGAATTCACTGCAGATTATATGCTAATTGCATGTCCAACACTATCCAAGTCATTTTATACATATTACAACATTTTGATCAATGCAACAGATTTAGAGTCAAACATTCATTCATTGATCAATCAATTACAAGGAAAGGATAGCAAGTATATAATTCAAATGAAAGCACAAAAGTACAATATAGCATGTCATGCGTGTGCAATTCAAAGGACAAAGTAACGAGTTACGAGATTACAACGCAAAGACCAAAATACACAAACCAGAAACTCCTAAAACATAACCTAACTAGGACAAATTAGACGCCTTAAGCTAGACTAACTAGGAGGCGTTTGTGGAAAGCCACCGTGGGTTCTAAATAGAAAATTAAGCTGCTCGAAACGAGTTTGATTTTCTTCTTGTTGCCGATGAAACTCCATCACGAGTCTATCCTCCATGGATTCTATTCTCGAGTCAATCCGCTCATTCAAGCGTTGTTCTATGGCATCCACGTGAGCCTAACCAAATGAAGGTCCTTGAGGCATATTAGAAGCCTCGCCATATTAGAAGCCTCACCCTCTTCCTCATATGGTAAGTCCAAATTAATAATAGACCTATGGTCCTCCTGATACATCCATTCACCTCCATTTTTGTAAATATTCATATTGTGAATGAGACTCTCATTGAACATATGCTCTCTTGAATTTACAGTAATAATCTTCATACCGTATGTGTTGATCCCAATATGATCAATGTCACGAGACATAAATATCCTATAAGCTAGTAATCTTGAGGAAGAAGAGGTAATGACATACACTACCATCAAAATCTCATCAAGCCAGCAAATCAAAATACCTTTCTTGATAGCAAACATCAATTTCAAATCATTTACCGTTTGTTGCGCTTGATTAGTGTTTCGCTGAACCACGATGTACGCAATCAAGTAATTCAGCAGCCTATTCCCTATAGATAATGATCCAGCTTTAGTATGCTCACATTGGGCAAAGTAATATGGTCCTCTCAGGCAAGACATATACATTTTCATGGAGTTGTAGGCATTCCATTTCTCATCATTATAATCACCAAGAGGTCCACCATCATATGTCAAGCCTCCGAAAACTATAAATAATTCATCATTCATCCAAATTAACTTCCATTTCACCATGATGCGGTAACCACCATTCTTATACTGAATGTTCGCATAAAACTCCCGAACTAGAGAGGGGTAAATGTTGTCGTTTAGCTCCAGAAATCTTACAGTCCCTTGTACCTCCAACATTTTTGCTTGAAGAGCACGAGCATAGAAAAGATCCAACCCTAAAGAGGGATGCATATGGTGATGAGAATGGTTCATTCCAGCGGTATGTTTCACTCTCTTGTGTCTATCTTGATTCATTTTGGCAGAGAATATGGATGGATAATCGATTAGAAAGGAAAACCAAATTAGGTTTTAGAAATGGGGTAATTTGTGGTCATGTAATTTTAACTAAATTGATGGGTTAGAGATTCAGAGGAGGAAAGGAGTAGAGATGGGGTAGATCGAAATTGATTTTGAGGATGAATTTCAAGATGAAATTGGGAGAGGATGACAAAATACACGATGTTAGGGTTTGAAGAAACTGAACCCAAAATTGTGTTTGAATATGTTCTATGACTGTATTTAATTGATTAACCTCTGTGTTAATTGATTAACGTGATTTAAATTTTTACACAGACAATCAATTATGTTATAGTTTGAATGATTATATATTTAAAACATTTTACCATAGGTAATCGATCAAGGGCACTGATAATCAATTATTATACACATAAATTGCATATGTAATCGATTTGAACACAAAACAATCAATTAGATAAGTCATTAAGGCAGATTTAGGCACAATTCAGATTAGTCTAAGGGTTTTCTAAGATTCCACTAGATAGAACTTGTCCTAAACAGTTGGTACACAGTAAACCAGAGCCAAAACACATGAAAGCATATACATTCAAAAAAGAATGCATCTATTGGCGATAAGTGTGATTATTTAGGATTAACTAGTCATCTATTATGCATTCAAACATTAAGCATAATATTGGGCAAAGCATATGATAAAACAATACAAAACAGAACATGCCTCGATATATAGTTACATCTTTTGCTTTACTTCACCATTATCAAGATACTAGACGGTTGGCATATATTGAATTCTTTTTTGTCTTTCTTCAAATTCTTGAATCTTGTCTTTCTTTTCTTGCATAGAACTTTATTATTTTGAATGTGCATCCTCGTGAGAACTTGCGAAACATTAAGCATATCTTTCATATCCTCTTTTGGAGATGGCATATCAAGTGTTAAATTTGCATACGCTTTCCAAAATTGGTGATTTGCCTTAATAAAAAGCATGACTTGTTGTACTTTATCATGATTGGAATATCCTAGAAAATATTTCTACATTTACTTATGAATCAAACATGGTTAAAAGATCTTATAATTGTTCAAAAATGAAGTGTTTGCATTTAAAATCATATAAATGAGAAACATATAGTTTTTGGCCTAAAAAGTGATTTTGGGGGATTTTCTTGAAAATGTGGCCTCACTAAGATTTCATGAATGAAATTATTTATATCACTTAAATTAAGTAACACTTGGAGTTAGAAGAGATACCTTATAACCATAATAACATAATTCTTTCTAATTTCAAGCATTTGAGTTGACAGTTTTGTTCGTAATTGTCATAGTCCTTTTCTTTGGTGATAGATCAATAAAGCTTGATCTTCTCATCACCTATCATATGCCTATAACATTTGCTATCCATGTACAATTTGATTTTCATATGTCCTTAATCACATCTACAAAACAAGTTTACTTGCATGTCTTGGTACCCAAATGATCTTGGATCCCTTTATGTTAGTTACTTTGGGATCTTAACCCTTAGTAATCCACATATATTGTCCATTTGGAACACCATCCATTCTAATATTACATGAACTCAAAGTATGACCATGTATTCCATAATAAAAGCTAGTAGAGGATTTAAGATATGAATTTTTGAAACATCTGCCAATTTCTTGTGAAATCTATTTTTTACATGCATATATCCCAAATCGGATCTATTCCCAATATTTTTAGATGCAGCAAGTAAGTTGTTTAAGTAATGACTTCTAGTTGTGAAATTAGAAACTTTATCCTTTAAGATATTATTTTCCTTTTTCAAGAAAGTGAAATTTCACAATTAGGTATCACATTTAACATAATAGTACAATAACATGAAGAGTTAGTACATTTAAGATTCAAGGTTTCATTTTCCAGTTTAAGCTCACCAATAAAACTTTGCAATTCACAAATTTTATTTTCATGTTCTTAAATCAACCTTTCCCTATCTGCATACTTTTTATCACATTTTTTTAAGTTCTCATGCATTTCAACATAAGCATCATAAAGTATATCATATGTGGGGGAATTATCGGAATTTGAACTAGAATCGGAAGAGATTACCTTAATAGATTTTCATCTTTCGAGGTGCTTGTTGATGTAGTGTCCTCTTCGGGTTCATCCCAAATGATGTATGCCTTCTTAGCTTTAATGTCCCAAGAGTCTTTCTTATTGTCATGCTCAATCTTCTTGAGAGAAGTAGGACATGCTACCTCATATGACCTACTTTCCCACACTTCTGGCAAGTTGCTTCGTCTTTGGGATACTTCCTCATCTTGATTGAATCTTTTGCATCTTCCTTTCGAAACTTTATGAGTCCTTACTTCTTTCTTTAGTACTTTATGAATTTTTTGAGGAGGGGGAACATGGTTTCATCATTTATGTCGGAATCGGACTCATCATCATCAATTTTCTCTTTTTGACTTCTTGAATGTGATTTTATTGCTTTTAAAGAGATTCATTTGAAGTTCTCGTCCGTTTGTTCATGGAGTGTCAAGTGTCTTAGCTCCATATCTGTTTTTGATTCCAATTCCTTTGACTCCATGATGGTCGTCATCTTGGGTTGCCACTTCTTGTCAAGACATCTCAACACTTTATTTTTTAGTTCACTTTTGGCAAAAGATTTATCCAATGCAATGAGATGATTAATAATGTGAGTAAATCGCTTTTGCATATCAGAAATAGATTCATGTGCAAACATTCGAAATAACTCATACTCGTGTGTCAAAGTATTTAATCTAGACCATTTGATCTAACTAGTGCCTTCGTGGGTTACTTGTAAGGTATCCCACATGTCCTTGATAATTTTGCATTGAGAAATCCTAAAGAACTCATCGTATAAAAGTGCAAAGGAAATAATATTTTTTTGCTTTCAAATCAAACTGCACTTTTCTCTTTTCCTCATTGGTAAGAGACTTTTTAGTTTCTCTTTGGTTTCTCCTTCCACCAAGTATAGTGGAATGGATGATCCATATTGCATGGCATCCTTAATGTCTATATCAATAGCCTAAAAAAAGATCCTCATTCGGATTTTCCAATAGTCATACCCCTCACCATTGAAAAGTGGAGGACGGTTGATGGTTGCACCATCGCCACCAAAAGGGTTAGTAGAGCCCATAGTGTTCTTTTCCTAGGATCAATTATCTAAGCGGTAAAGCTAGCATGATCATACTAGCTTTGATACTACTCATTGGGTCCCGCATGACTCTATATTTCACCTAGAGGGGTGAATAGGTGGTATAGTACACAATTACCATTGCTAGATTAACAAAAAGATTATGCACTTTTTGTCACTATTTAATTGATTAACTAATAATTTATTCGATTAACAACTGTTGCATATAATCGATTATCGCAATAACCTAATCGATTATTTAGTTCTTGTTCTTTGAAAATCAGTTTTCTTTGATCTCCAAGATTACCAAGATTCAACTAAACTTGTATGCATTCTTAGAGATGATAACATATAATTAATGTAGAAAACAAAATTTTCAAATAACACATAATGACATGTATATCAAGTTAGGCGAATAAAGAAATACATAAACATAAATAGATAAGGGTAAAGAAGAATGAGACACAACTTTTATCATGGTTCTTATGTTTGTCCCATGTAAACTACTTCCACGCCTCCTCTTCTGATCCCGATATATTTTCTTCACTAGGGAAACCAATGTATTTTACAAACATACTTCCAATAACACTAAAAATGCTCCCTTCTTGTCCCTAGAGTCTCTCACGTCAGTTTCACCACCAACTCGCCTCTTTCAGATACTCAACACCTACCCATGGTATAGCCCCAATTGTTGATCACTCCCAACCAAGACCTTTGTAAAGTGTGAAGACTCAATCTAACCGTAGCTAGGATTTCGCAAATGAAATCTCTATCAATGGTGATACTAAACAGACCAAGAGAATATGTTTATGCCAATGTCAATACAAAACAAGTTATTACCCCCTAGATATGCTGAATATATACCTTTCCATAATCTATGAACCCTTCTACAAGTCTCACAAACTCAGAGTATAGAAATGTAAGATGCAAGTTTTCTTAGCACAAGATTTGACAATACAATTCTTGGAAATCTTTCTCTGAAGATTCATAAAGACTCTTTTTCTCCATTATCTCTCTTTTTCAAAAAAACACTTCGAAAAATCTCTCTTTGGATGAAAAAGTGTATGAGCAATGCGAATTTCGAATAATAAGATCTGATTTTTTATCTATGTGTCTTGTGTGCAAAATGGAAAAATGTGGGTTAAGATATAGTTATGTTCAAGAAACTACAATCTATAACTACAATTAGTCGATTAACCTTTACTTAATTGATTAGTGATTTCCCAAATTTTGCATTGCTTAGTCGATTAAAATAAACCTTAATTGATTAAGAGTTTTCAAAAAAAATATTTCAATGTGATATGAACCTCCTACATGATTTGTAAAAATATGATGTATGATTTTCAATGACGCATGATCTAAAACTCTTTTTAATGCATCAAAATCATATGATCATGTATTTACGCATGTGCATGTAAATCATGTATGTATGTATGTATGTATGCATGTAAGTCTTATTTTAGTTATAATTAATTTTAGGTTGTGAAATGTCCATTACGGTTCACCTAGCCTAGACTCTACCCAATCAAACATATTAAGACATAAGAAAATAGAAAAAAACACTTAGCCTCTGGATATTCTTGAAATCTGAGCTTGACTGAACTTGAGTTTTGAGTTTTTGACTTTGTTGTTGACTTTGTTGTTTGTTGATTTATTCATGCCTTCATGCTTGTCCTTGATATACGACTTTCATCCTCAACATTGTTGTCACTCTTTTGTCTTCATCAAACTTTGTTGTTGATCTTTGTCTTCATCAACCATTATTGTCGATCTATGTCTTCATCAAACATTGTCTTCATCAAAATCCATGTGATGCATGCTTGCATATACAATCTGCTCATTGATACATGCATGCATTTACAATATCTATTGACGATTCCTTTTCTGATGCAAAACTCCTCCTTGCCACTATAGAAGCACCTTCGTATAATAGCTTTGTCAACTATTTGGTCAGCAAGGCTCTTCCACTTGAAATGACACCGCAAAATAAAAAGGAATTTTTTCTCATATATGAAGAAGTATGTTTGGGATGATCCTTACCTCTACCAACTATGCTCATGGTATTTACAGAAGATGTGTTCCATAAGAAGAAGTGCCAAAGATCCTAAGCTGTTGCCACTCTGCCTCTGATGGAGGTCATGGCAGTACTTTAAAAACAAAAGCAAAGGTATTCCAATGTGGCTTCTTTTGGCCACACATATTCAGAGATTCAAGGAGTTTTGTTCTCACATATGATTATTGTCAAATGGCAGGGAACATTCTAAAAGGTATGAAATGCCAATGAACCTCATCCTTGAGGATGAGATATTTGATGTTTGGGAAGTTGACTATATGAGACCTTTTCCTACTCCAAACAAAAATAAATATATCTTGGTGATTGTTGCTTATATTTCTAAGTGGGTGGAGGCAATTTCATCTCCACACAATGAAATTGTTGGGTATCAGCAGGTTAGAATACACCTAGAAGGGGGGTTGAATAGGTGTCGCAGATCACTTACTTTGCTTTCCCTATATTTGCACAAAACTAAAATAGACTGTAGTTAATCGATTATACTTGGTCTTAATCGATTAAACAATGCTAGAACTTAATCGAGTATGCTTGTGGATAATCGATTATTCTGACACTTGCACAACTTGATTCTTTGGTTTCTTGCATAGCAAGTTACCGATTACTGATTCTATACACATTTGATTAAATAATGAGGTTACAGAAAGACATTAAACAAATTATAGCATGCAAATCATATTAAAACAATTAATCAACAAAGTAAAGACAAAAAGTAAAGAGATTAGGGATAGAAAGAGGTGCACAAGGAATTTTTATCCTGGTTCGTGTGTTGTCCACCACAAACTACATCTAGACCTCTCATTCTGATCTCGGGAGATGTTTCTTCACTATTGCAATTGTAAGTTTACAAACACACTTCCAATTACAAAACCAGAAAAACTAAGTTGATCCTTAATTAGCCCCTATGAGCTTGACAACCTAGGTTTTACCTAACTAAATAGCCTACTAGGATCTCCTATCCTTTCGAGATTGGCCTTAGCCTCGGTATCCCTCGAACTAAGACTTCTTAGCCTCTGAGAAGACTATCAAGATCTCTCTTGTAGTGAAGCAATTCAGAAAGAGATCAACTTCCTTGTTGAAACAGAATGTATTGAGTTGACTTGAGTAATTAATACTCAGATTCAACAATTGAAAACTCAACCCAAAACACAAAGCAAAAAATCCACAAGAATATAATTCTAAATGAAATTTAATGCATTAGGTTTTCCAAAAAATGATTCACACATCCTTAAAAATCTCTCAAAGAAATCAAGAACTAGATGCAAGAATTCAGTGCATAAAAAACTTGAGACAACATGCAATGATTCACACTCCCTATGTTTTCTAAATGCACTTTATCACTACAACGCAATCTATGAAAATGTATGCTCTCTAACAATTTTCGAAATATGCACGTTATGCCACATTGGCAAGAATTACAACATTTTTACTAATCCTACTTATACTGATATTAATTGATTATTCTTACATTTAACCAATTAACGTGCTAGTAAAAATCAGTTTTCTGTTACATCTTAATCCATTATATGGTGTCTTAAGTGATTAACGTCCTAACAGTATTAAATCAGTTAGTAACTAAATTCTAGATAATCAATTATACAAGCTACTTAATCGATTATACTGAGTTAAAATTTATTTTTCTTGATTTATGGTAAACTACCTATATGATATGCACATGCTATACATAGCTTTTCAAACTATATTACCTTTAATGCATGAGACTATATATGTGTATGCATGATCCTACTTATCATAAGATATCTAGATGTTATGTCTCAATTTTAGTCTTATTCAATTTTATTTCTTGTGAGACTTTCCACCTAGGTTTACCTAGCCTAGATTCAATCTAAGGCAATCATCTTAAGACTTCTAACACAAGTAAATATAATAAAGCCCTAAATGTGCAGGTCTTGACTCTTTGCACTTTCAATCTCCCCATTTTTGAGGATGACAAACACTTCACCAATTCCTTGTTTGACAAGCTTGATGATGATCAACATGTGTTTGCTTAGGTTGGTTATATGTCAAAGTTGTGCTACTCCCCTCACTTTGGTCTCCCCCTCAACCATGCAATGAGGTGAAATACACACAAGTAGGTAGCAAACTTATGGAAGCTCAACAACCTGAAACATATCGAATGACAAACAAACTTTCTCCCTCTTTTGACATTAACTAAAAGTGTAGACAATTAAGTGATAATAGCTGGTCAAAAGTAAGAAGAGATATAAATTTTTTCAAAAGAAACTGTAATTAATCAGAAAGTACAGGCTTTGATTTGATTAACCATTTTTTAGAAAATTACACAAATGCACAAATCACTGCATTTAATTGATTATCGAGGGCTCTTAATCAATTAAATTGACAAAAGACAGCATATGAACCTCGTTTGTATGACACATCCAACATGTAAATATTCAATCGGTCATGGAATGATTAATAATTCTGATATAGTCAGGTTAAGCATGTATTAATCAAACAAATATGGCATAAACATAAGATATGATCAAGATACTTATAAAACCATAATCCATAAACCATTCGACATAATTAGCAATTGTTTAACAAAGCGTGAAATTTGTGAAATTTAAAAAAAAAGTAGAGAAGCAGAGTTGGATAACATATTACAAGCCAAAAGAACACAATAATCAAAATAACATGAAGTACACGACCCAAAACACAATACTAGATGACAAAACATAATACCCTAGGCTAGACACTCCTAGACTAATCCTAAAATGGTGAAGGATGACGTCTTGCTTGTGGATGCATAATGCCATGGGTGGTCTAAATGAGGAAGTCCAAATGATTGATTTCTTCATTTAAATGATCATTTTGCCTCTCAAACCCTGATCGAACCATGTTCCTTAAAGACCCATAGTGTGTGTCAATACGAGCATTGAGCCTCTATTCCATAGCATCTACATGAGCTATCCCGAATGAAGGTTCTTTCATAATTCTCTAAAATTGGTTCATTCATAGGAACACCTTCATTAGATAAGTTTTCTAGGACATCATACATGAATTCCAGGTCATTGATAGTTGGCTGAGCATGGTTAGTGTTTCTTTGTACCAAAATATACGCTACAATATAGTGCAGAAGATGATTCTCAGCAGATAACGATCCAGCTTTTGTTTACTCACCTTGCACGTACATATAAGGTCCCCTAAGACAAGATTTGTACATTTCATTCGCATCAAATGACTTCCATAACTCATTCGAGCAGTCTCCAAGGCAACAACCATCACTAGCTAGTCTACCAACATCCAGAAATAATGTTTTATTCAGTTCAAATAGTTTTCCCGAAACATAGACCAATAACTTACATCTTTATATCTAAAGTTGGCATAGAATTTCCTAACTAGAGCAGGGTATACTTTACCATTAAACTCGAGAAACTGGGTCATACCCTGAACTTCCAATCCATATGGAAACTCGAAGCCTTAAGCTAGCATCCAAGCCATATCCACATATCGGATGTAGGTTGGTTTCCTCCATTGGAACTTTTCTAGACGAGTCTCTTTCAAAATCACTGAATAGTAGGGGGTCACCACGATCCCTCCTATCACCATGGTCGGAACCAGAGCCGGGTTCAGATCTTCTTGGACGGTTAGCAATGGTTTTGACTTTTTTATGTTTTCCATTAGACAATTTTATGAGATTAGAAAGCTCTAATCGATTATGTAATCGACTGGGGTGATTCTAGGTTACGGTTTTAAGTTGGGGGAAAACTAGATTTTCGAATTTCTTGAGGATTTGGGCTAATAGGTGACTAACAAGACTTAATGATACTCGTTTCGGATTACTATAGTGATGAGATAGATCAATTTGACGACTAGACAAAGAAAAGGTAGGAATTTGAGGTTTTAGGGTTTGAAAGACTTTCCCAAATACAAACTGAATCTCTTATATTTTACTATCGTTAATTGATTAAGGCTTATGTTAATCGATTAATACCAGTTAAAGGCCTAAGTAGATGAGCTCAATTAATTGATTAAAGGAATACTTAATCAGTTGAAGATGGAGGTTTTAAAAGGTTTAAGCTACTGGAACTCAGTTTAATCGATTATCATACATGGTAATTGGTTAACATTAGCAAAGTTGCAGAATTGAGTATGTTTTTGAGATTGACAAGGTATGTTAAGACTCTTAACATAAGAAACTATTCTAGACAAAATTACAAACTTCTAACAACTAAACATGTAATCGTGAATGCAATTTATTAAGCACAAAGGGAAACATGCATTTACATTTAACACATAGATAAGCACATTTATCATACAAAAGTCACAAAACAACATTAACCAAACTAGTTAAGATATTGTTCATCAAGAATTCCAAGTTCTCTCCTAAGAACAAAGAACGAGTCTTGTGGAAGGGGCTTGGTGAAAAACTCTGCTAGTTGTTTAGTAGTTTATGTGAAGAAGATCTTTGCTCCTGACATTGGAAAGGTTTTTATGAAGACACCAATATCACCAAAAAGAAGAAAAGGAAGATCACTTATGAAGACCAAGAAGATTAAAGCTTCAAGACAATTAGTCTAAGTCTAAATAGGTACTTCTATCATATACTCTTTAATATACCAAAGTATTAATGCTCAAAATATTTTAAAAGGAATTGAAACACTTCAAGTTTTAAATAAAAACATTTTTCAAAATACTGTATAACAAGTTAGTGAAATTTGAGTAAGAGGTTACATGAGTGAGAAAATAGTTATCCAACTTAAAACTGATTAGAGTAATTTGTTATTGTCTTTGAGTAACAGATTACCAGTGTTATTAAAGTTGAGTAACCGATTACTCAAAGTGAGTAAGCGATTTCTCTAATTCGAAATTAAATAAATAGTAGACAGAACACTTGAGTAATCGATTAAATAAACAGTGGACAGAACACTTTAACTCTTGATTTTGTAGAAAAAGTTGTCATAATTTTAAGTGAACTAATTCAGTCCCTCTTAGTTGCAATCTCATTCTTACAGAGGGTAGGTGAGATTTGCATGTGAAATGGAAGTGCACCATTGGAGTCGTGTCAGAGGGGAGTCGTCTCAATTCCGACTTAGTACGCCCGTCCAAAGGTGATGAGCCCGTTTAAGTCTTTCGAATGGTCATGCCTGGTTCTTGGTCGGTAGGGAGAGGTCACCTCAGGCAGCTGGGATATTCAGATGACCCGGGTAGAACACTTATCCATTTTGGGTTATTATTAGTTGAAACTGTATTCAATTTTTGGAAACAGTTACTAAGGCTGCGCATTAAGTTTGCATACTTTGTATCTAATTTGTCATTCTGAATACAACTTCCCAGGTTTACCGTAAAAGAGAGTTTTGTAATAATGATATAAAAGGTTACAATTCATGTACACAAATGAACCTCGTACATGTATCCTAACCATATTCCTTGTAAATACGGATAGTGCGCCATATGATCAACACTTCAACAGGCTTCATAAACCATTCTTGTTTGGTTAGAAACATAATAGAATCAAAGCTCTGAAATCTAATTGGGCAGATAAATTGTTGGCATATGTTGTAGGTGCCACTGGTTAGTTACTGATTATTTGCATTCCAAGAAAGATAGATTGAATAATCAGAACTTTAATTCTGATAATGACAATGTTGTAGATGCCAGTGGAATAAAAGTTCGGGTAATGACAATGTTGTGTCATGTGATCATAGTTAAAATTCTATTATCATCCTGTATACTAATGAGATTGATTACAAATCTTCGGAATCTTGATCCACGATATTGTTTAGCTCTATAAAAACATTGCAATATAAAGTTAACATGTATTTTCTCTGTTTTATTTGCCAGAAAATTTGATTGTTGACTGATACTGTTTGAGAGAAATCAGTGTTTAATGCAATTGTGACTATCTATAAGCATCACTGGATGAGTTTGTAAGTGAACCTTAATGAGTATGTCCTATGCCAAGTTGGAGAAGCTCAAGGCTCAATAGGATACTATAGCAGTAAACATAAAATTACTAAGAATATTGTTTCGTAGATATTTAAGTTGGAATGAAGATCTCTTTTGCAATTTTGTTTAAGAAATTTTAGCATCTGGTAGCTGGTGCCATGAATTGATATATGATTAGTTATCAGGTATGTGAAGTTTGATACATTCACTCCAGCAGTTGAACGCGGTCTTCTGGTCACAAGAGAATGTCTTTACAAGAGATCCTTGCTCCTTCAATTGGGGAAGATGTCATTATGAATGGCAGCGATGATTCAAATTGCGGAATGGATCACGTGATGCAGACGCAATATTACTATTGTGGTTACCGCCATACTACATCGCAATTGCGGTGTGACCCTGAAGTACAGTAACATGGTTGCATGATGCTACTACACAGCTGCATCGGACTATATTTAGGAGCAGCGTAACTACATCAGACCACCTCAAATTCAAATATATATTAATTAACAAATAATTCATATAGTGCCAAAATCCAATCATAATGTTAGCAATAACCACAATTGCAATAACAGGAACTATGACCATAACCGTGACCCAATAGCAATAATGTTGTAAATCTTGTGGATGATGGAAACAAGGTAGTCACATAAAGCTTTTACATTGAAGATTCTCCTCATATTGCTATGCTATCAATTATCATATATATTTTCCGATGCTTATATTTCTTTTTTATTCAATATGAATTAGCAGACTGACTTGATAAAATATTTTTGCATTGACATTTATTACTTTTCTCATTCAACATTCTACAATTTCAGGTAACAGTAGAACTTGGAAATGGTCATAAATTTGAAGGAGATCTCTTAGTTGGAGCAGATGGTATACGGTCCACGGTCTAGTTAATTTTTCTTTGATTCTGATCCTGGTCTTCCGCAAATTATTTTTGCCATATAAAAGTAAATCATACATAGCATAATGAGTATAGTGTGTTACCTTGTTCTTTTCATAGTGAAATGATACGCTTTCTGTCATTCTGTTCATAGATATTCTTTATAATCAAAATTCTGAGTTGGGTGATGAACTCCACAAAGAACGGAACAATATGGATGTGTAGTTGAACGGGAGAGACACGGTCCGTACTTGGGGGCATGGCCTGTCATGGATTACATCTATTTTGAGGGCATGGCATGGCCATGGATTACATCTCTTTTGAATTAGTTAGTTAGTTTTGGATGGTTAAATTAGTTAGGCTAACCATCAAACCTTTATATAAAAGGTTATTCTTCTTCTCTTTGTATCAATTAAGCAATATTTGCTCTTCAATAAAATTTAGCATTCTTTTCTCTCTTTTGATCCAAGCAAATGGGATACTATGTTCTTTACCATCTAATTTAATTTTACATAATTTTATTCTATTCTTCTTCAAATAGGTGAGGAATCAATTACTTGGGCCAAAAGAAGTTGTTTAATCTGGTATTGCATAGGCCTTGTATTGTAGCCTTATGCATGTCTTTTGATGGATTTTGTGCCCAATGGTATGCATTCTTGATGTGTTCAAAATTGTGACATCTATTTTAAGTACAAACTCTGCAGTTGTTAACTTTTCTTTGTGATCTATTAATTGATATACTTATTAATTGTTTATTTCGCTTCTTGATTACTGATGATGAGTTTGAATTTATTGAAGATAATAACTGACATTTTCTCCATCTATTATGGTAATGACCAGGGTATTAGTGTTTGACATTTTCTGGAAAGTAATTTGTATGCTGAGGGTTAATTATTATAAGCTGCATTGACACTAGTTGCTATAAATAATGAAACATTAGTGGGACTATATTATCAGGGGCCAAATCTCCTAAAATCTTAATCTGTTAGGTGAAGGTTCATACATGCTATTCATATTTAAGCATCTAGAAGTTAAATATTGAGAAGGGGACAAACACATAAAGCTTCTCTCAATAACGAACAATAATCATCTCCATTAATGGAAAAACAAGTACATATTTTTTCACTTGTTTTTTGTAGCAAAAATATAATTTTGTTATAATCAAAAGGATAAATGTATCATTAGAAATTGTATTTCCCTTTGTTCTTTTGAAAGACTTGTCTCTCTATTAATAGAGAGGATCCTAACTCTTCACTAACACATCCTTAACACAATATTTGTTCTAGAGTATCTAATAATTGCATTTTATTAAAATGTAAAAATGCACCAAAATGCTACTTGAGTACATTACTACATTCTATATATTAGTTACTGATTATTTAATCTATTTTGTAACTTTTAATTAAATTGGCATTGAGATGAAGAATGGTAATCAGATTGAGTAGGCTCAGTAATTTTAGCATAAGTATAGAAATTGCACTACCTTGAGAAAATACTATTAGAAACTTATCTTCAATTTTCAATATCCATCCTTTTCTGAGATTTTTTAATATCTTAGTTCTTTCTGCATGGCAAGAAAAAAGGAAAGGCTGCTATTTATAATATAGTGACACAGTATACGTTTAAGTCAAGATTAGATGAAACCATGCTTAATCGGTTATGCCTACAGTTGAACCTATTTACAATATTGTGACATGGTAGTTCATAAATACGTATCTGTTATGCAATAGACTAAGGAATAATAGGAAACTGTAGGAAAAGCATTTATACATGTTTTCAAATTTAACCAATCTTACTATATGTTACAGATTTTGGATGTAACTTTTGTGAAGAAGATCTTTGCTCCTAACCTTGGCAAGATTTTGATGAAGATACCAACATCATCAAAAAGAAGAAAATGAATATTACTTATGAAGACCAAGAAGATTAAAGCTTCAAGACAATTAGTCTAAGTCTAAATATGTACTTCTATCCTATAATCTTTAATATACCAAAGTGGTAATGCTCAAAATATTTTAAAAAGAAATTGAAACACTTCAAATTTTAAATAAAAACATTTTTCAAACTACTGTGTAACAGGTTACTAAAATTTGAGTAACAGGTTACATGAGTAAAATCAGTTATCCAACAAAATTTGAATCGGAGTAACCGATTACTCTAAATAAATTTTAATTCACTGTTGGACAGAAACTTTGAGTAACCGATTACTCAAGTGAGTAACCGATTACTCAATGTAACTTTTCAAAATGTCGTGTTTGGATAACCGATTACCCACTTGCTGTAATCGGTTACTGAGAGTTGTTACATCAGTTTTTCAATTTTGAAAACTCAAGGGTTTTCATCCCAAACGAAATGTCTTCATTCCAAGCAACTCATACTCTTTCATAAAGGCACAATGACTGATTGGAAAGCCTATTTAAAGGCCTTAGAACTCACAATCATTTAATAACTCTTTCATAACTCTTTCACACTTTTCTCACAACTTTTCTACACTTTTCTGAAATAGTTTTCTGCACTTCTAACAACTTGAACTCAAACTTTCAAAGTTATTTTTCTGAGTTGCTTGAAGTAAAGTGTTTCAAAGTTTTGTAAACTTAAAGAGCATCATTACTAAGTATACAAAAGAGTTGATTGAATTGCAAGTGTTATTACATTTCATACTTGTAAAGGCAATCCATGTCATCATTGTAATTCTTCATTCATTGTAATTACTTTCTTTCACATGGTGTGATAAGAAAGGGGATAAAGTTACTTCGAAAGGTGTTTTCCAAGAGTATAAGTATTAGTGAGTGTGTAAGGTACATAAGGATCTCGGGGTAAGATATTGTAATTACAACTCATAATATTTAGTGGAAAATCTCTTGTGCTGTAAGAGTACTGGACATAGCCTTCAGTGGACAAGAAGGTGAACCAATATAAAACAGACGTGTACTCTCTTCTCCCTTTATCTCTTTAATTATTTAGTTGTTATTTTCTGCAAATTATTTCCTCTGCTTTTAACTCTTGATATTGCAGGAAAAATGGCCATAATTTTAAGTCAACTAATTCACCCCCCTCTTAGTTGTAATCTCATTCTTACGGTTGGAACTAGAGCTATTTTTGAGTAAGATATTCTCAAATCTGATCCTATATCAAAGATGACCTATAAGGCTTTTCTAGGAGAAGATTCTAATATTAATGGACCTCCGATTTTCATTAGAGAACATTATGCATTGTGGAAAATCAGGATGAGAATCTTCATAGAATCCATAGACTTAGATATATGGGACTCAATAGAAGAATGTCCATTCATATCATACATGGTTGTTAATAGGGTTAAACAACCAAAACCAAAATGGTCATGAACTGTTGAAGATAAAAATAAAGTCCAATACGACCTAAAAGCCAAAAACATTCTTATGTCGGCTCTTGATGAAAAGGAATTCTTTAGAGTGTCAAGTTGAAAATCATCAAAAGAAATTTGGGATACTCTTGAAAGGATACATGGAGCCAAAGAAGTACAAAGGTCTACAACAAATAGTGAAGCATCAACATCAAAGCAAAAATCTACATGCTCAATATGTAGAAAACCAGATCATCTAAAAAATGTTTGTCTAGCCCTACAAAAGCATCATACTTTCAAAATAAAGAAGGACAAGAAGCGTAGAAGAACAAATGTTACATTAGAAGATAAAGATGATGGTTCAAATGCAGAACTCAGAATACAAGAGCAATCATATATTTCCTTGATGGCTTCACACAATTCAAATGATGATTATTAGGTTAGTAACTCTGAACCAAATGATACATTTTCATATAATGAGTTACATAACGTTTTTTGTGAATTACATGAAGAACTTATTAGACTCTCTAAAGTGTACATAAATCAGAAAAACACTATAGAACTTATTGAGAGTCAAAATAAAATTCTACAAAAAGATTTGGATGCTTTAAAATCCAAATCAAATGACAAGTGCATTGATTGTCCAAAATGTGATACTCTTGAAACTAAAATTATTTCATTAAATCAAGAAATGAATATGTTCAAGAAGAGTACACATAAGTTGGACAATATTTTAAATACTCAAAAACATACCAATGACCAAAGAGGTCTAGGCTACACAAATAGCCGAAAAACTAATGGTATGTTAAAGAGTACTTTTGTGAAAACTAAGAATGATTGCATGCATAATATTTCTAAAGGAAATATTAACCAACATTATTTCTATAAGTCTAAACACAAGATACATAAGCGTCAACCCACATGCTCTTATTGTAAAAATGTTAGCCATACTTCTAATTTATGTCATATTGGAATAGTTGGTATTCCAACTGGCCAATATGTTTTGGTTGAGAAAGATGCTAACCCCATAGGACCTAAATCACATTGGTTACCTAGAAAATCCTTTTAATTTGTTTTGCAGGAATGCTTGAAAGCCATAACCATAAATGTATTATCGTGACAACGGCTGTTTAAAGCACATAGCACGTGGAGTTTCAAAATTATCATTTATTCAAGTAATAAAGGCCTTGTTACCTATGCAGTGAATATCCAAGGAAAAATCCTTGGTATAGGTAATGTTGTTATCTTTTTAATCTAAGCACATGGTTTCTTCTGATAGACCATTGCAGTTACTACATATGGACTTGTTTGGCCCCTCAAGGACAAAGTTATGGTGGTAACTACTATGCTCTTGTTATAGTAGATGATTTTCGAGATACACTTGGACACTCTTCTTAGTTAATAAGAATAAGGCATTCAAAGCCTTTAGCGTTTATGCTAAAAGAGTCCAAAATGAAAAATCACTTAAAATCGCTACTATAAAAAGTGATCATGGGGGAGAATTTTAGAACTCTTATTTTGAAGAATTATGTGATGATCTTGGTATCAATCACAACTTTTCTACTCATAGAACACCACAACAAAATGGTGTTGAAGAGAGAAAGAATAGGTCTTTATAAGAACTGGCTCGAACAATGTTGAATGAAACTAACCTCCCAAAATATTTATGGGCAGATGCAGTAAGTAGTGCTTGTTATGTTTCGAACCGAGTTCTCATAAGACCAATTCTCAAGAAAACCCCATATGAACTCTTTAAAGGTAGAAAACCAAACATTTCTCATTTGCATGTATTTGGTTGTAAATGTTTTGTTTTAAATAATGGAAAGGATAACTTGGGCAAGTTTGACGCAAAATTAGATGAAGGCATCTTCCTAGACTACTCTCTTACGAGTAAAGCTTACAATCTTTTTAATAAAAGAACACTAGCCATGGAAGAATCCGTTCATGTATCTTTTGATGAAACCAATGCTAAGATAAAAGATTTGATAACTCCTGATGAGGAGGAACTGCCAAGTTCTTCTTCAAATGAAATTTCTATTATTGAATCTAAAACTGATATTGAGCAATTGAAAATGAATGATAACCTACCATCTCAAGAGGAGCATACTCATTTATATGTACCAAAAGAGTGGAGAACTCATCGATACCATCCAATTGACGATATTATTACTGAATTAAATACGAGTATAACAACCCGATGAACGCTTGATAAAGCTTGTCTTAACATAGCCTCCGTATCTCAAATCGAATCCTCCAAGATTGAAGAAACAATTGAGGATGAACACTAGATTCTTGCTATGCAGAAAGAATTAAACCAATTTGAGAGAAACGAAGTTTGGGAACTTGTTCCTAGACCTAAAAATAGGCATGTTATTGGAACTCGGTGGGTATTTAGAAAAAACCAGGAAGAAGGTATCAATTTTGATGAAACCTTTGCTCCGATTGCTAGACTTGAAGCTATTAGGCTATTACTTGGATATGCTTGCTCTTCGAATTTTCAGTTATATCAAATGGATGTAAAGAGTGCTTTCCTCAACGACTACATTCAAGAAGAAGTGTTTTTTGAACAACCTCCTGGTTTTGAAGATTAAAAACATCCTTCTTATGTCTACAAACTAAAGAAAGCTCTTTATGGCTTAAAGCAAGCTCCTTGCGTATGGTATGATCGTCTAACTAAATTTCTACTTGAAAAAGGCTCCAACAAAGGAAAGGTTGACACTACTCTCCTCACAAAGAAAATAAATCATCATACTCTACTTGTTCAAATTTATGTAGATGATATTATTTTCGGTTCTACTAATGAGTTGTTATGTAGTGATTTTGGCAATATGATGCAAGGAGAGTTTGAAATGTCTATGGTAGGGAAGTTAAATTACTTCCTTGGATTACAAATAAAACAGCTAGACAATGGTATTTTCGTAAGTCAATCGAAATACTGCAAAGATTTGCTAAAAATATTTGACATGGATGGATGAAAGCCAATAGCTACTTCTATGGGATCTGGAACTTACATTGATACGGATGAAGCAGGAAAATCCATCGAGATATCAAAGTATTGAGGTATGATTGAATCTCTTTTATACTTAACTGCTAGTAGACCTGATATCTTGTTTAGTGTGTGTCTGTGTGCTTACTATCAATCAAAACCAAAAGAATCACACTTAGTTGATGTTAAGAGAATCATGAAATATCTTAAAGGCACAACTAATGTTGGACTGTGGTATCCAAAAGAAAGTATATGTGACGTGGTCGGATATTTAGATTCAGACTTTGCAGGATGCAAAACTGAGAGGAAAAGTACAAGTGGTACTTGTCATATTTTAGGGAATGCTTTAGTTTCTTGGTCATGTAAGAAACAAGCATGTGTAGCCCTAAGCACTAATGAAGCTGAATATATTGCAGCAGGTAGTTGTTGCGCCCAAGTATTGTGGCTTAAGCAACAATTACGAGATTATGGTTTATACTTAGGTTGAACTCCTCTAAAATGTGACAATACTAGTGCAATAAACCTCACAAAGAACTCGGTTATGCATTCAAGAACCAAACATATTGATATAAGGCATCACTTCCTTAGGGACCATGTCCAAAAGAAGGATGTGTCTGTAGAATTTGTTGATACTCATAACCAACTAGCAGATATATTCACTAAACCTTTGGCAAAAGAACCTTTCTATAAAATTAGACGAGAATTAGGCATTCTTGATGAAGCTTACCTATCTTAAATGCTTATATACATGATTATATATGCTTCATTATGTTATTTCATGTCTACTTGTACTTAAATATGTTCATATATGTTTAAATAGTTAAAATTTTGGGTTAATAATTTTTTTCTTAGCCTAAAAATAATTTTTTTGGGATCAGTAATCGATTACACTAGAGAGCAATCAATTACAGGGTTGAACAGCGAGTTTTAGTAACCGATTACTCAAAGTATGTAATGGATTACGCAAAGCTACTGTTTCAAAATTTTAAAATTTCTATTTTGAGTAACTAATTACTCAAAGTGAGTAACTGATTACTTTGTGCAGTTATAAATATATTTTTCCTGCATTTTTCAAAATTTTCAAACTCATCTTCTTCCCAACTCGTGTTCTCTCACATTCACCCTCATCTTTCTCTAAAATCATCGTTTTTGATCCGTTTTAAGTGATTGTGTTTATTCTTATCACATTTTCATCTCTAAACACTTCTAAACCATAATTTTCGTGTTTAGTAACCTAAATCAAAAATCCCCAAATCTCCAAAACCTCAAAACCTAAACCTTCAAAACCGAAAATCCATGGCTTCCTCTTCAAAAACCAAGAAGCAACGCATCTCCACGATTCAAAAGAGGCAAGGAAATAATTCTATGGAGTCTAACCCTCTGGCTTTGGCAAGGCTTGTAGCTAATGAGGAACAATGCAAAGTGTTTAAAGAACACTTCCATGGAGGCATTATTTTCACTCCAAAATTTGGCAATGTTGGAAATTTTGAGTTTGAAATTTTTTTCCCTTATCTTTTACGTCAACAAAACCTTTTTGATTTTTGTTATGAGACAAATGAAATTTATCCAGAACTTCTACGAGTATTTTACTGTAACATGAACTTTCGGAAAAATCGTCTTACTTCCTATGTCAAAAGAAAAGACATTGTTTTGGATCTTAAAACCTTGAATTCATTGTTGTGTAACATACCCTCTCAAGGTAGCATAATGGGTTTCGGCCTTGCGTGTGATTGGGATAATTATGATCGAAAGGATTTTTATCATACTTTTGCTAGGTATCAGTGGCTAGTGGCTAAAATACACCTAGAAGGGGGGTTGAATAGATGTAGCGGTCAAAGTATCCTCTTTTCGCAAACAACATGCAATGCTGAAAAAACCCCAGTTTAATCGATTAACACAGAAAGAATAATCGATTAACGCAAGCAATTTAATCGATTAAAACAGCTTAGATAGCACAAACATATTCGATTTCTTGTACGACAAGCAACTGAGATTGAAGCAAATATACAGAGCTAACAGATATACTAGAGTTACAACATTACAGTATAGAAACAAATTATTACAATTAATACAACTATACAAAGTAATCGATTAAAGCAATAAAGAGAGAGAGGGAAAGAAAAGCGTGCAACAAGGTTTTGATCCTGGTTCGTTTGCGGGTCCACTTGCAAACTACATCCAGGCCTCCCGGCTGATCTGGGAGATTTTTCTTCACTATAATCGAAATAACGTTTTACAAGCAATTCTTTCAATTGCAACACTTAGATACTTTCTTGAAAACTAAAGAACCTTATCCCTTAGTTTGACTCCCTTCCTACCGCCCAAGAAAACCTTTCTTGCGGTGTAGCCCCAGCCAAGAACCTATTCTTTCTATCTAGATCTCTAAGCTAATGAAGATGCAACTTAATCTCGTTTGGTGGTAAGACACCTAGAGATTCCCAATATTACGACACTTTTACAATGCAAAATATAGAGTAATCTAAAGCACTTACATTGCTCAAATTAAAACAATTAGGACCTTACTCTACAACTCTAACACAAGTCTCATATAAAATGATAATGCATGAGTTCT
>NW_017727907.1:33111-33471 GCF_001865875.1 Lupinus angustifolius
ATCCAGCAACCAAACAAACCATAAAATGTCAAACCATGACAGAAAAAGCACAAATAAGTCTTGAAACAGTAACAACAACTGAATCCACAAAGTGCAATAATAGAAGAAATAAACCTATAGGTAGGATATCCTAGGTCTAAAGTCTTCTAAGCTACGGTTGAGGTGGCAGCTGCTTTTCAAAAACTTATGTTAGTCGATTAAAACTTACCTTAATCAATTAACTGCATATTTGTATGTGTATTTTTAAATTGCAATACTCAAATACGTGTTGCACTTAACTTATACATGTTCAACACTAAGTTTATGCCTAAGATGCACAGATTACATGTATTTATATGATGCATGAACATATTATAAATG
>NW_017727907.1:33571-34620 GCF_001865875.1 Lupinus angustifolius
CTTATGAAACTCAAATTGTCCTCATCAAAACACATAGTGGGCAAGTTTTACAAAGTGCTCCTCTTGACATGCGCACTTTCAATCTCCCCCATTTTGATGATGACAAACACTACACCACTTGTTTGATGAATTAGCTTGAAGAATGTATTGGCACTGATTGATAGTATGAAGGGCGAATATTTCGGAAGTAGAATTAAGATCAACCTGCACAATTAAACAACAACAAAACAACCTTTCTCCCCCTTTTACTCCAGATTAATAGTAGTATAGTCCTCCTAGTATTGGCAAGTAGTACCATATTTGTAGATACCCATCTTGTGAATCAGACTCTCACCAACCAGATGATCCTTATCAGTATACTCAACAATAATAATGGCAGTAACGTCAATATGCAAATAATCCACAATCCGTGATATAAATATACTTTAGGGAAGCAACTTAGACTGCGACAGAGAAACACTATTCATAATCTTTAAGATCTCCTCGGGCCAATTAATCATCACATTGTTCTTAACAGCGTACATGAAACGCAAATCATTCACAATAGGTTGTGCATGATTTGTGTTCCTCTGCACCAGAATATAAGCGATGATATAATGCAGCAGCCTATTTAAACAGATAATGACCCAGCCTTGGTCAATGCACCCTGAATGTACAGATGAGGTCCTCTAAGAAACGACTTATATACCTCAGTAGAATCAAAATTATCCTTAACCCATGAGCAGTCTCCTATACCATAACCCGAAGATGATAACCCACCAACATTCATAAATAGGTCATCACTAATCTCAAACAGACTTCCAGAAATCATAGACCAATATTTACCATTCTTATATATGAAATTTGCATAAAATTCCCTAACTAGAGCAGGGTAAACTTGTCCCTTCAATTCCAGAAATTTAACGGCTCCCTCAGCCTCCATATCATGCGGGAAACTAAAATTATGTTTCGCCATCCAGGTTAGATCAACATACCTTACATACGTGGGTTTTCGTCCTTGAAATTTAGCCAAGCGAGTCTCTTGCAGAATGAGCAAGTAGAATGGGTCA
>NW_017727907.1:34720-35862 GCF_001865875.1 Lupinus angustifolius
AACTGAGGTGTTGTCTGCACTTGTACTGCTGGTTTTAATCGATTAACGGGCATGGTTAATCGATTAAAATCATACGAAAAATGATTTTTCAAAAACTGATGCCCAGGTAATCGATTACCATTAATGTTTAATCGATTAAACACGGTAAAAAATTTTTGCACAAGCAGAACGGTTTCAACTTTTTGGGACTTATGCATGCATTCTAACAGATTAATCTAAACATATGTAATCACAAAAAAAGGGTTTATCATGAGATATCATTTTTCATTTTATCACATTTTATTTAAATCAAGAGACTAATAAACATGTAGAAACAAGACATAAACTAAACATCTAGACAGTTTTAAACAAGATATTGTTCATCCAGAATTCCAAGTTCTCTCCTTAGAACATAGAAAGTATCCCGTGGAAGGGGCTTGGTGAAAATATCTGCTAACTGTTTAGAGGTTTCAACAAACTCAAGCACGCAGTCACCTTTTTGAATATGATCACGTAAGAAATGATGTCTAATTTCTATATGTTTGGTTCTAGAATGTAGAACAGGATTCTTGGATAGGTTTGTGGCACTTTTATTATCACATTTTATAGGAATATTTTCTAGATTAAGTCCAAAGTCCTTAAGTTTCTGCTTCATCCATAGGATTTGAGCGCACCACACACTAGCGGCAATGTATTCCACTTTGGCGGTAGACAAAGCAACACATGCTTGCTTTTTATTGTGTCATGCAACTAAGGAACTGCCTAGTAAGTGACAAGTCCCACTAGTGCTCTTTTGATCCAACTTACATCCTGCAAAATCGGAATCGGAATATCCTACCAAGGATAATAAGGCATCCATAGGATACCATAATCCCATATTAACTGCTTTATTTGAAGCCCTAGAAAGAATTTGAGTTCTCCCATCATTGACATTTCGAACTCCCCCTACATCATCTCAGAAAATTATTTACAGAGAATATCATTCATAGATCCAAATATTATGTCATCAACATAGATTTGAACAAGCAATACATGATTTTCAGATCTACGTATAAAAAGCATTGTGTCAACCAAGCCTCTTTCGAACCCTTTTTCCAAAAGAAAGGTACTTAGTCTATCATACCGAGCTCTAGGAGCTTGCTTAAGACCATAGAGTGTCTTTT
>NW_017727907.1:35962-36335 GCF_001865875.1 Lupinus angustifolius
ACATGGTTCGGATATTTAAAATTTTCAAAGCCAAGCGGTTGATCAACATAGACTTCTTCTTGAATGTACCCATTCAAGAAGGCGCTTTTTACGTCCATTTGACATAATTTGAAATTCATAATAGATGCAAAGGAAAGAAGAATCCTGATGGCTTCTAATCTGGCTACAGGGGCATAGGTCTCGTCATAGTCGATACCATCCTCCTGGTTGTAGCCTTTAGCCACCAAGTGTGCCTTATTTCGAATGGTTAAGCCTGATTCGTCAAGTTTGTTTCTAAAGACCCATCTGGTACCAATCACGGGATGATCTTTAGGTTTAGGGACCAAGTCCCAAACATTGTTACGTTCAAACTGGTTTAGCTCTTCTTGCATAG
>NW_017727907.1:36435-36842 GCF_001865875.1 Lupinus angustifolius
ACTCTTCTACTTGCATTAAATATTTATTAAACACTCTAAAGGCTTCGATATGCATCGAGTATCCCAAAAATATTCCTTCATCGGCTTTTCAATCAAATTTTCCTAAAGACCGCTTTCCATTATTTAAAATAAAACATTTGCATCCGAAAGCATGAAGATGGGATATGTTTGGTTTACGGCCTTTCAAAAGTTCATAACGAGTTTTATTTATATTAGGCCTTAGAATTACTCGATTTATGACATAGCATGTAGTATGCACTGCATCTGCCCAGACATATTTGGGGATACTACTTTCATTAAGCATGGTTCTAGCTAATTTTTCTAGAACATGATTCTTTCTCTCAACAACTCCATTTTATTGTGGAGTGCGAGGAGCAGAGAATTGATGTAAAATGCCATGCTTAGCA
>NW_017727907.1:36942-37616 GCF_001865875.1 Lupinus angustifolius
ATTTTCAGGTTAAGTTGGTTTTGGATTTGCTTGGCAAGATTTTTAAAGGATTTGAACGCATCGCTTTTTGCAGATAAAAATAATGTCCATGTAAATCGGGAGAAATCATCAACAATAACTAAGGCATAATAGCTACCTCCAAAACTCATGATTTGTGACGGCCCAAACAAGTATATATGGAGTAACTCCAAAGGCCTTAAAGTGGAGATCACATTTTTCTTTTTAAAACAGTTTTTGATTTGTTTGCACTTTTGACAAGTGTCACAAATCTCTTTGGTTTTAAAATTTAGTTTTGGTAGCCCCTCAACTAGCTCGTTTGATGATAATTTATCTACATGTTTTACATGGATATGTGCAACGTGTCTATGCCAAAGTCAGATGTCATCTTCTTTTGAAATAAAACATTTTGAAAACAATGTAGTGACATCATCCAAATTAACCATGTAAATATTATCTATACGATGACCAACAAATTTAACATTATTAGATAAAATGTCACGAATAATACAACACTACGTATCCTTTACCTTTAAGTGAAAGATCCAGGAAGTTTGATTTGTCACCTGTCATATGTCTCGAACACCGGCTGTCTAGGTACCATTTCTGCCCTTGTGGTCAAAGACATACCTGCAAAAAGATCACTTGCTTTTCTCAGGTACCCAATTGATATTGGG
>NW_017727907.1:37716-38742 GCF_001865875.1 Lupinus angustifolius
TCATAGGGAGGTGAGTCATCAGAAATGGATGAGGTGTCAGAATATACCTCATGTGTATCTTCCTGTGTGCTTGAATTGCCATCGTTGTCGGATCTAGCTATCAAACATAGCTTTGCTGACTCCTCCTCACTAGAGGTGTTTGATGTCGTTTCCTCCTCAGGTACATCCCATACGATGTAGGCTTTCTTAGATTTGAATTCCCTGGGAGTGCTCTTTTCTGAATTAACCTTTTTCAGATAGGTTGGACACTGAAATCACATGTGTCCTACTTTTCCGCACTCGTGGCAAATGAAGCGATCTTTGGTGTTCTTGCCTTTGTTTGTTGATTCCTTCGCTTCTTTCTTCTGAAACTTTTTGAATCCTCCTTTTCTTTTTATGAATTTACTGAATTTTCGAACAAGGAGACCCATTGTTTCATCATCCAGATCGGAGTCAGATTCATCATCATCTTTATCTTCTTTTGTTTTAGAGGTCGTAGCCTTCAATGTGCTGCTCTTCTTCTTCCGGTCTGAATCCTCATGCATCGTCAAGCAACCCAATTCCATTTCGTGCTCTTGAAGCTTTCCAAACAATGTGGCTAGAGGCATGGAGTCCAAATCTTTGAATTCCATAATTGCAGTTACTTTCAGCTGCCTTTTCCTGTCAAGGCAACGTAAAACTTTATTAGTTAATTCTCCTCTGGCAAAATACTTATCTAGACCAACTAAATGATTCACGATATGAGTAAATCGCTTTTGCATATTACTGATTGATTCGATAGGTAACATGTGAAATAGCTCATACTCGTGGGTTAGTGCATTTAATCTAGCGCGCTTGACTTCGCTAGTGCCTTCGTGAGTCACTTGTAAAGTGTCCCGCATTTCTTTTGCATTTTGGCACTTTGAGACCCTAAAGAACTCATCGTAGGATAGGGCCGATATGATGATATTTTTGGCACGTAGGTTATAATGGACCCTCTTGCGCTCATCATCGATCCATAGACTTTTAGGCTTGTCTTTAGGTTCATCGTCCACTAGGTGTTGTGGA
>NW_017727907.1:38842-41231 GCF_001865875.1 Lupinus angustifolius
AGGATCACGAATACGCGGTTGAGCTAGCACTTCGTACTAGCTCTGATACCACTTGTTAGGTATCAGTGGCTAAAATACACCTAGAAGGGGGGGTTGAATAGGTGTAGCGGTCAAAGTACTCGCTTTTCGCAAACAACTTATAATGTTGAAAAACCGCTAGTTTAATCGGTTAACACAGAAAGAATAATCAATTAACTACAGCTTTTTAATCGATTAAAACAGCTCAGATCGCATAAACAGATTAAGTTGGTTTTGGATTTGCTTGGCAAGATTTTTAAAAGATTTGAACGCATCGCTTTTTGCAGATAAAAATAATGTCCATGTAAATCGGGAGAAATCATCAACAATAACTAAGGCATAATAGCTACCTCCAAAACTCATGATTTGTGATGGCCCAAACAAGTCCATATGGAGTAACTCCAAAGGCCTTGAAGTGGAGATCACATTTTTCTTTTTAAAAGAGTTTTTGATTTGTTTGCACTTTTGACAAGTGTCACAAATCTCTTTGGTTTTAAAATTTAGTTTTGGTAGCCCCTCAACTAGTTCGTTTGATGATAATTTATCTACATGTTTTACATGGATATGTGCAACGCGTCTATGCCAAAGCCAGATGTCATCTTCTTTTGAAATAAAACATTTTGAAAACAAAGTAGTGACATCATCCAAATTAACCATCCAAATTTCATTTTGTAAACCCCTAGTTTAATCGATTAACACAGAAAGAATAATCAATTAACTACAACTTTCTAATTGATTAAAACAGCTCAGATCGCATAAACAGATTCAGTTTCTTTTACGTCAACAATACTTTTTGATTTTTGTTATGAGATAAATGAAATTTATCCAGAACTTCTACGAGTATTTTACTGTAACATGAACTTTCGGAAAAATCGTCTTACTTCCTATGTCAAAGGAAAAGACATTGTTTTGGATCTTAAAACCTTTAATTCATTATTGTGTAACATACCCTCTCAAGGTAGCATAACGGGTTTCGGCCTTGCGTGTGATTGGGATAATTATGATCGAAAGGATTTTTATCATACTTTTGTTAGGTATCAGTGGGTAAAATACACCTAGAAGGGGGGGTTGAATAGGTGTAGCGGTCAGAGTATCCGCTTTTCACAAACAACATGCAATGCTGAAAAAACCCCAGTTTAATCGATTAACATAGAAAGAATAATCGATTAACGCAAGCAATTTAATCGATTAAAACAGCTCAGATAGCACAAACAGATTCGATTTCTTGTACGACAAGCAACTGAGATCGAAGCAAATATACAGAGCTAACAGATATATCAGAGTTACAACATTACAGTATAGAAACAGATTATTACAATTAATACAACTATACAAAGTAATCGATTAAAGCAATAAAGAGAGAGAGGGAAAGAAAAGTGTGCAACAAGGTTTTTATCCTGGTTCGTTTGAGGGTCCACTTGCCAACTACATCCAGGCCTCCCGGCTGATCTGCGAGATTTTTCTTCACTCTAATCGAAATAACGTTTTACAAACAATTCTTTCAACTGCAACACTTAGACACTTTCTTGAAAACTAAAGAACCTTATCCCTTGTTTGACTCCCTTCCTACCGCCCAAGAAAACCTTTCTTGTGGTGTAGCCCCAGCCAAGAACCTATTCTTTCTATCAAGATCTCTAAGCTAATGAAGACACAACTTAATCTCGTTTGGTGGTAAGACACCTAGAGGTTCCCAATATTACGACACTTTTACAACACAAAATATAGAGTAATCTAAAGCACTTACATTGCTCAAATTAAAACAATTAGGACCTTACTCTACAACTCTAACACAAGTCTCATATAAAATGATAATGCATGAGTTCTAAAACAGATTTTACAGAATATGAAATCTTTCCAAAAACATCAAGAAATGCATGAACATATGAGATGAAATGATGAGAAATTAAACATGTAATGCCTCTCAATCCTAAAGCATAGAATTCTCTCTTTTCTAATCTCACAAATGCAATTTCATGTAGATGCAGCAATTAACACGAAAATATGCTCTAACTCTCTTAAAATATAACATGCAAGTTATGGCTTGAATTCTAAAAATGCAGCTTATAAAGAAACCATTTTGCAGCCCAATTAATCGATTAAATCCTTGGTTAATCGATTAACGAGATACAAAATTGTAACTGATTCGGTTTTCCAAGTTTTCTGTTGCAACTGCTTTTCAAAAAACTTATGTTAATCGATTAAAACTTACCTTTATCGATTAACTGCATATTCTATGTGTATTTTTAAATTTCAATACTCAAATACGTTATGCACTTAACTTATACATGTTCAACACTAAGTTTATGCCTAAGATGCACAGATAACATGTATATATATTATGCATGAACATATTATGAATGACATATCTCAA
>NW_017727907.1:41331-61562 GCF_001865875.1 Lupinus angustifolius
AATGAGATAATTATGATCGAAAAGATTTCCTTTCAACTTTATGTAGACTTTCAAAAAGGGAAATAGAAATGTGTAAGCATCAGGGCTTTGGTGAGACCGTAAAAAACCGAGACATCCTATCTGCGGGATATCTCAAGCTTGAGGACCATTTGCTTCATTGTTTTTTGAGCTATGTCATCTTACCAAAATTTTCAAATCATTCTCCAATAAGTGACATAGAACTCCAATTGATGTATGCTTTAAAGTTTAACATCAAGATCAATTGGGCTCTAATGATAATGAGACAAATGTGGATTGTTAGAGGTACTCAAAGTCCTTTTCCATATGCAAGCTTCATAACAACATTCTTCAACATTTCGGAGTTTCTACAAATGGTGAAACAAAGGTGCCTCTGAATCTTCGAGAAAGCCAAATTGATGTGGAAGTGATCCACAAAATGGGTTTCAACCAAGACCTTCAAACCCGCACCTCTAAACATAGAACCGATAAACCGATTGCTACTACTGAAACATCTGAACCTGAACCTCCAAACCCTCCTGAACCAGAAGCGTCTGAGTTTCATGCTCAATCGTCCTCATCTACTGCCATGCCTATGAACCAAATGATTATGGATGAGTTGTTTTCTCTCCGAGGCTACATCACTAACCGGATGAATGCTCTCGACTCTTAGAATCAACAAATCCAATATGAACTTCATTGCCTCTTCTCTAGGATGGATAGCATGGATATTGATGAAGACAATTCTAAGCCTGAGTCTTAGAATATTTTTTGTTACGATTTTCTAGTTGGATTGCTTTCAAAATTCTAACAAATTTTTAATTCTGCGTATTTATTGTTTTTAAGTTATTGGTGCATATTCCTGGACAAGTTACTTTATGATGTTTTGTGCTTTATTGTTCCATTCCAGGATACATGATTGAAACATCTTATTTATGCATTGCAATACTTGCTTATATATATCTTGATCCATACATGAGTATATGATATCATATTGATATATCTTGATTATATAAGTATATGTATGCTATATATATTGTGCTGGAATCTTTTTGCTTTTCTACTTTTTAATGAAGTCAAAAAGGGGAGAAAAGTTGGGAGAAGTGTATTTTCTGTTGAGAGAAGTGTATTTTCTGTAAAATCATTTCATGCACATTAATCCAAAAGAAAGGGAGAGCATACAAGATAGAGGGAGCATACTCAAGTCAAACTTCAACATTTCTCAAAGTATGCTGCTATCAAGAAAACTACACTTTCAAAAAAATCTTGGTTTGTCATCATCAAAAGGGGGAGATTGTGAAGAAGATCTGTGGTCATGACCTTGGCAAGGTTTTGATGAAGACATCAACATCACCAAAAATAAGAAAATGAAGATAACTTATGAAGACCAAGAAGATTAAAGCTTCAAGAAAATTAGTCTAAGTGTAAATACGTACATCTATCCTATACTCTTTAATATACCAATGTAGTAATGCTCAAAATATTTTTAAAAGAAATTGAAACACTTCAAGTTTTAAATGAAAACATTTTTCAAAATACTATGTAACAGGTTACTGAAATTTGAGTAACAAGGTACATAAGTGAGAATCAATTATCCAACAAAATTTGAATTGGAGTAACCGATCACTCAAATTTCAGTAACAGATTACTCTAAATAAATTTTAATTCAATGTTGGACAAAAAGTTTGTGTAACCGATTACTCAATGTAATTTTTCAAAATGTCGTGTTTGGGTAACCGATTACCCACTTGTTGTAATCGGTTACTGAAAGCTGTTACATCAGTTTTTCAGATTTGAAAACTCAAGGGTGTTCATCCTAAATGAAATGCCTTCATTCCAAACAACTCCTACTCTTTCATAAAGGCACAATGAATGATTGGAAAGCCTATTAGAGGCTTTAGAACTCACATTCATTTAACAACTCGTTCATAACTCTTTCACACTTTTCTCACAACTTTCCTACACTTTTCTGAAATAGTTTTTTGCACTTCTAGCAACATGAACTCAAACTTTCAAAGTTATTTTTCTGAGTTACTTGAAGTAAAGTGTTTCCAAGTTTTCTAAACTTCAAGAGAATTATTACTAAGTATACAAAATAGTTGATTGGATTGCAAGTGTTATTACATTTCATACTTGTAAAGGTAATCCAAGCCATCATTGTAATTCTTCATTCATTATAATTACTTTCTTTCAGGGGGTGTGATAAGAAATGGGATAGAGTTACTTTGAAAGGTGTTTTCCAAGGATATCAGTATTAGTGAGTGTGTAAGGTACATAGAGATCCCAGGGTGAGATATTGTAATTAGAACTCATAATATTTAGTGGAAAATCTCTTGTGTTGCAAGAGTACTGGACGTAGTCTTCGATGGACAAGAAGGTGAACCATTATAAAATATCTTTGCACTCTCTTCTCCCTTTACCTCTGCAATTATTTACTTGTTATTTTCTGCAAATTATTTCCGCTGCTGTTAACTCTTGATATTGCAGAAAAAGTGGTCATAAGTTTAAGTCAACTAATTCACCCCCTCTTTATCTTTATATGCTTAGTTCTATATTGCAAGATGAGAATCTTCGATAGGTTTATGGTGCTTGTATTGTCGCATTTAATAGGTCTCTTTTCCAAATAGAGACCGAAATCCATAAGTTGTTGCTTCATCCAAATGATTTGAGCACAACACACACTGGCGGTAATGTACTCTGCTTCGGCGGTGGATAAAGCAACACAAGCTTGCTTTTTTCTATGCCATGACACTAAGGAGCTGCCCAATAGGTGGCAAGTTCCACTAGTGCTTTACCGATCTAGTTTACACCCAGCGAAATCAGAATCAGAATATCCTCTCAAGGATAGTGAGGCATCCCTAGGATACCATAGTCCCATATTAAGGAGTCCCTTTAAATATCTCATGATATGTTTAACAACGGTAAAGTGTGATTCCTTAGGCATACATTGATATCTAGCACACATGCAAACACTAAACATAATATCAGGGTGACTCGTAGTTAAATACAATAAAGAGCCTATCATGCCACGATATTTAATTACCTATATCGCTTTCCCTATATCATCATTGTTAGCATGAGGATGTCATAGGAATGGATGTTTCTTCACATTTTCCATCTCGAATTTGCATAGCAATTCTTTGCAGTAATTTGATTGGTGAAAAAATATGTGACTGTTCATTTGCTTGATTTTATTCCCATGAAGAAGGTAAGCTCTCCCATCATTGACATTTCAAATTCACCCTGCATCAAATCAGAAAACTCCTTGCAAAGGAGGTCATTAGTAGCTCCAAAGATAATATCATCGTCATATATTTGAATTAATAGAATGTGATCATCTGATTTTTATATAAAGAGCGTTCTGTCAACTATGCCCCTAACGAACCCCATTTCTAAGAGAAAAGTACTCAGTCTATTATACCAAGCTCGAGGAGCTTGCTTTAGGCCATAAAGTGCCTTTTTGAGTTTATAGACATGGTTCGGGAATTTATAATTTTCAAATTCGGACAATTGCTCAACATAAAATTCCTCTTGAATGAATCTATTCAAGAAGGTGCTATTAACATCCATTTGGAATAACTTAAAATTCATGATCGACTCAAATGCCAATAGCATCCTAATGGCCTCTAACCTTGCAACAAGGGCGTAAGTTTCATTATAATCGATACCTTCCTCTTTGTTGTATCCCTTGGCCACAAGGTGTGCTTTGTTTCATATTATTAAGCTAGATTCATCAAGTTTATTTCTAAAGACCCATTTAGTGCCAATTATCGGATGGTCTTTTGGTTTGGGGACCAAGTCCCACACATTATTATGCTCAAACTAATTTAGCTCTTTTTGCATAGCTATACCCAGTGCACATCCTCTATGGCCTCATTTATGGTCTTAGGCTCTATTTGTGACACAAAAGCAACGCCATTACAAAAATTACGCAAAGAACTACGAGTTACCACCCCCGTAGAGATATCACCTAATACTTTATCAAGTGGATGGTTTTTCTTGGATTTCCACGTCCTTAGAAAATCATGATGGTCCTCATTGGCTTATTGATCATCCTTATCTTCTTTGTCCTTTTCCAAGTCCTTAGAGTATGCTTCTTCCAAAGTAAATGTAACAGCATTAGACAAAACCTTCCTCTTCTCTTTTGGAGAAGATTCGTCAAAATGAACATGAATGGATTCTTCTACAATCATATTGTATTTACTAAAAACTTTAAATGCCTTACTATGCATCGATTAACCTAAAAATATACCCTCGTCAACCTTTGAATCAAATTTTCCTAAAGCTCATTTTCCATTGTTTAAAATAAAACACTTGCATCTAAAGGCATGAAGATGAGATATATTAGGTTTTCGGCCCCTCAATAACTCATAAGGAATTTTTAACAATTTAGGCCTAAGAAGTACTCAATTTATAACATAAAAAGTTGTATGTACGGCATCGGCCTAAAGGTATTTAGGCACTTTGCTATCCTTAAGCATGGTCATGGCCAACTCCTCTAATACGCGATTTTTCCTCTCAATAACCCCATTTTGTTGAGGGGTTCTAGGAGTCGATTATTGGTGCAGGATATCATGTTTATTGCAAAACTTATTGAACAGGTGGTTCTCAAACTCACCACCATGGTCACTTCGTATATATAAAATTTTCAGGTTAAGTTGATTTTTCCAAAGCATAATAGCTACTTCCGAAACTCATGATTTGCGATGGTGCAAACAGGTCCATATGGAGAAGCTCCAAAGGCCTAGTTGTGGAAATCACATTTTTCGTCGCAAATGAGTTCTTAACTTGCTTACACTTTTGGAAAGTGTCACAAGCTTCTTTAGATTTGAAATTAAGTTTAGGTAGACCAACAACTAAATTGTGTGATGACAATTTATCTAAGTGTTTAATGTGTATATGTGCAACGTGCCTATGCTAAAGCCAGATGTCATTATCTCTAGAGATAAAACATTTTGAGAACAATGTAGTGACATCGTACAAATTAACCATGTATATATTATTTATACGATGATCAACAAACTTAACATTATTAGATAAACTATCACGAATAATGCAACAATCAGAATCGAAGGATACTTTGTTACCTTTATCGCACAATTGGTTGATACTTAATAAGTTGTACTCCAAGCCTTCCACATAGAGCATGTTCTCGATCATAGATTGAGAAGTATTATAAATAGTTCCAACTCCAAGTAATTTCCCTCGAATAAGAACCATTAGGCACACCATATTTTCTTATATAACATGAAGTGAGTAAGTGCTGCAATAGAAACAACTAGGCATGTGAGTGTGTGACTTTTTACGATTATGGACTACAGGTTTCCTATATGGTCTTTTCTTGATGGTTTGGGGTTTATAACCTAATCCCATGTGGTTACCATGATTTCCATATTCAGAAAGTAAAGTGTCAAGGTTAAATCTACTATATGTAAGCTTTGCGAGTTTTTCTTTTAAACTTGAATTTTCTATTTGTAACGTCTCGCAAATATTGCATATAGTAGGTTGACATAAATTATCTTTCGAGAAATTACATGAGCTACAAGAGTAGATTAAGTCTAAGGTTTCATTTTCTAGTTTTAACTCATCTAAGTCTCTTTGCATATTAATGATTTAGTGTTCATGTAATAAAATTACTCATTCTCTATCGATGTTAATCCTAGAAAGCTTTTTAAGTTCTTCATGTAATTTAACAAATGCATTATATAACTCATCATATGTAGGGGAGTCATCAGTAGAATATGAAGTATAGGAATATACCTCATTTGCATCATATTGTCCACTAGAGCTGCAAGCTTCTTGTGTTTTGACCATAAGGCACTATTTTGCAGACTCCTCCTCATCTGATGCACTCAATGTAGTTTCCTCCTTGGGAGCATCCCACACGATGTATGATCTTTTCAATTTGAAATCTCGAGGAGTGCTCTTTTTAGATTCAACCTTCTCGAGATAGGTTGGACATTGTAGCCTCATGTGTCGAACCTTCCCACATTCATGGCAAGTGAAGAGCTCTTTTAGGATCTTTCCCTCTTTTTTTGAGTCTCATGCTTCTTTCTTTTGAAACCTCTTGAATCCCCCTCCTTTCTTCACGAATTTTCCAAATTTGCGAACTAGGATATTCATGGTTTCTGCGTCTAGGTCGGAATCATGATCATCATCCTCTTCTTGATCTTGCAGACTGGTTGCTTGAGAGAGATGCTTTTCTTATTCCGGTCTAAATCTTCGTTCATGGTCAACCATCCTAATTAAATCTCATGTTCCTGGAGTTTGCCAAACAGAGTCGCTAAATGCATGGAATCTAAGTCTTTCGACTCCATGATTGTAGTTACTTTTGGCTGCCATTTCCTATAAAGGTAACACAAAACATTGTTAGTTAACTCTCCTTTCGCAAAAGTTTTATCTAGGGAAAATAAATGGTTAACAATGTGATTAATTCGCTTTTGAATTTCACTAATTGATTCATTTGATAACATACGAAACAACTCATATTCATGTGCTAGGGCATTTAGCCTAGCGCGCTTAAACTCGCTTGTGCCTTCGTGAGTCACTTGTAAAGTGTCCCACACTTCTTTAGCGTTTTGGCACTGTGACACCCTAAAGAATTCATCGTATGATAGGGCCGATGTGATAATGTTTTTGGCACGTAGATTATGCTGAACCTTTTTGCGCTCATCATTGGTCCATAAACTTTTTGGTTTCTCTTAAGGTTCATCGTCCACCAAATGAAGTGGAACGAAAGGACTATTGTACATGGATTCCAAAATGTCCTTGTCAATCGCCTCAATGAATATTTTAATCCGCACCTTCCAAGGCGTACCCCTCGCTACTGAAAATCGGATGGTAGTTGATGGATGCATCATCACCGCCAAAGGGTTTGTGGAACCCATAATAGTATCCTCTAGGATTAAACGAACACACAGTCAAGCTAGCACTTTCGTACTAACTCTAATACCACTTGTTGGGTATTAGCAGATCAGAATACACCTAGAAGGGGGGATTGAATAGGTGTCGTGGATCACTTACTCCGCTTTTCCTATATTTGTGCAAAACTAAATCAAACATTAGTTAATCGATTATACTTGGTCTTAACGTTTAGACAGTGCTTAGACTTAATCGATTATGCTTATGGATAATTGATTATCTTGACACTTGCACAACTTGATTCTTTGGTTTCTTGCACAACAAGTTACCGATTATCGATTCTTTACACAGTTGATTCATTAATGAGGTTATAGAAAGACAGTGAGAAGAAAACCCACAAGAACCTATTTCAAAATGAAATTTAATGCATTAGGTTTTCTAGAAACCGATTCACACTCTTTTCAGAAGAAGATTTTCCTCACAAATCACTTGAAGAAATCGAGAACTAGATGTAAGAATTCAATGCATATAAAACTGGAGACAACATGCAATGATATTAATCTCTAAGCCTAAATCAAAATGCTTTCACTCCCTAGGTTTTCTAAATGCACTTTCTCACTGCAATGTAATCTATGAAAATGTATGCTCTCTAAAAAATTTTGACATATGCAAGTTATGCCACATTGGCAAGAATTACAACATTTATACTAATCCTACTAATACTAATATTAATTGATTATTCTTCCATTTAATCAATTAACTGGCTATTAAAATTCAATTTCTTGTTACGTCTTAATCGATTATATGATGTCTTAATCGATTAACGTTCTAGCAGCATTAGATCAGTTAGCAACTGAATTCTAGATAATCGATTACACAAACTACTTAATCGATTACACAAACTACTTAATCGATTATACCGAGTTAAAATTGTTTTTCTTGATTTATGGTAAACTACCTATATGATATGCACATGCTATATATAGATTTTCAAAATATTTTACCTTTAATGAATGAGACAATGTATGTGTATGCATGATCCTACATATCATAAGAGATCTAAATGTTATTTCTCAATTTTCGTCTTATTCAATTTTAGTTCTTGTGAGACTTTCCACCTAGGTTTACTTGACCTAGACTCAATCTAAGGCAATCATCTTAAGACTTCTAATACAAGTAAATATAATAAATCCCTAACTCTATAAATGCAACCTATGAGTCTTTGGCTTGTTGTTTGTTATATGATCTTCAAGTTTTCTTGTATGTGCGTTTTCCTCATCAAAATTTTGGTTAGCCTTAAATGTGTAGGTCTTGACTCTTTGCACTTTCAGTTACTAAAACGGTCATCAAACTGTTCACTAAGATCATATTTCCAATGTTGGGGTCCCCAAGTTGGTGATTAGTGATGGAGGCTCACACTTCATTGAAAGACATTTTGAAAACCTCTTGTAGAAATATGGTGTTTCTCATCGGGCTGGTACCCTCACCACCCTCAAAGAAGTGGTCAAGTGGAAGCATCAAACTGTGAGATTATAAGCATTTTTTAAAAGACACTATCCAGGAGCTGGAAAGATTGGTCCTGAAATCTTGATCATGCTTTATGGGCTTACCATACTTTATATAAAAATCCTATTGGTATGTCACCATTCAGGTTGATTTATGGTAAGTCTTACCCCCTTTAAGTGGATCTAGATCATAAAGCGTATTGGGCAGTCAAACTGTTAATCTTTGATTTGAAAGCGATTGGAGAAAAAAGGAAATCCCATCTACAATACTTGGAAGAACTACGATTGTATGGTTATGAGAATGTCCGCACTTATAAATAAAGAATAAAAAGATGGCATGACAAACATATACTCCACAAAGAATTCCAACTAGGGGAACTAGTTCTCTTATTCAAATCTATATTGAGACTTTTTCCTAGGAAGCTAAAGTGTAGATGGTCAAGTTCGTTTAGAGTCACCAAGGTATACCCTTATGGAACAGTTGAGATATGGAATGAGGAAACGGGAAACTGCAAGGTCAATGGCCAATGTTTAAATGAATCAAAAATCAACCTTCAAGCTAAGGACATTAAATGAGTGCTTCGTGGGAGGTAACACGAATACCACTGGAACATGGCCAGGTCGTGTCTCTAGACACAGTCATGGGTTGTGACAGATACCCATATTAAACTATTTTTCCCATCATTCCCTCGTTCTTCCAAAACTTCTCTCTAAAACCTCCATACTCATCATCTACAACCTTCATACTCATCCTCTCTAACCTGCATAATCATCCTCAATACTTCATCGCTAACCTACATAACTCATCCTAACAAAAAAAATTCCAAAATCCTGAATCCAAACCACTAAAATCCCAAAACTCCCCAAATACTAATTCCAAAAATCCCCAAATCCACAAATCAAACACTCAAACCTTCATTTTTTCACTTCAAACCTTCATCCCCTTCATTATAAACCAAGGATTGCTCTAGGTCCAAAACGTGCACGAACTAATGCTTTAAGAAATTGTGTCAGATCTTCAAGAGGTAATCCCCTTTGTCCTTATGGTTTTACTTTACCTAGTGATATTCAAAGACATAGATATCCCCTTTGTCCTTATGGATGATTTTAATTGGTTGCTTCCTAGGATTGGATGGGGTACCTTTATGATCGTAAGGGACTTGGCATATGTTGAGTTAACTCTTGAGTTTCTCTTGCTCCCTTAAAGCATAAATTCTGCAAGGCCCACACACTACTGTGGGCCAAATATCCTTCAGGATGAGGGACAATGAGTATGCCCTCACCTTGGCCGAATTCAATGTTATATTTGTTTATCGGTGGGTGGTGCACACTGCCCTCCGAGGGAATTCGAGGCCCATAGACTATGGAGTAAAGTTGTAGGTCATGCTCAAGCTTATGATCCTTCCAATTGCAAGGCCTCTTTTATGCCTAACCCCACTTTCTGTTACCTCCACCACATAATGTAGAAAACACTTTTTGGACGAGGGAAGAGTGATAGAAACGTTTGGTCATATGAACTTTTTTTTCATTTGGTCTAACCTCAACGAGTTTAAGGTGGATACACGGTCCTACTTGGCAGGAAATCTTCTCAAGGTTTCCTAGGCTCAATCTGGTACCATTGTTACTAGTGGGCTAATGACCATGATTGCACATTATGTTTTAATTTAGAGTTGGGCGATTTAGTGCCAATTTCTAGGAACACATGCATCGATCTTAAAGCGCGTGTCTCCTTCAAAATGGTGGTAAGGGATTCCTCTTTCTATTGCATCCCCTTGAAGGGACAACTACAACCCATTCTCTTACCTAACCTTTAGCCACCTCTGTTCAAAACCGGGCCAAATGAAAAGAGCTTGGTGCCTCACTTAGCATTTCATTGGCCGCTGAACCACCATCACCTTATGCACCTAGGACATATAGGTCAACTTCTACTGCATCCCCTGAAGTTGCCTTTGTTAGGATGAAAGATGACAATGTTGAGCTCAGGTTGCGCCAAGAGCAACAAGACATTAACATGCAACGAATGTTCGACACGGTTGAATCAATCTATAACTGACATATAAGCCAGAGACACTTCCTTCCAAACTCGTGAGTTTTATTTTTCTTTATCTTCTTGGTTTGACTTTTACATTGGGGACAAGGTAAATTTCTAAGCTTGAGGGAGATTTTTGCATCTACATAATTTACTCATGTCATGTATACCATATAGATTTTATTTTATTAGGTAGAATATTCATATTATCATGCATTGCCATAAGTTTCATATCTCATATATCTTCTGTTTTGTACCATATGATGTATGCCTGCTTTAAATGAAAAAATATGCAGGAACGATGATTATTGATCTATACCCCCCATTTAAAATAAAACTTTTGATAGAATAATTACATGAAAAGCATTAAAGTTGGCAATTGTGAACTAAATTTGGTTTAATAAAAGTCTTTGTTTCATAACTATTGTTGAATGTAGGAAATGTGAGAAACTTGGTCTAAACACAATAAGGGTTCTGATTTGAATTAACAATTGTATAAAAACTCTTTTTCTTTCATGAGTTCATAATTTTATAGGATTGTACATTCTAGAACTTGATTTGTGATCATTTCAAGATAGAAGTTTGTTTGTATGCATTAAAATGTTAGAGGCAATTAGGATTTTTTATTTTGACCTTCAAGTGCTTGTCATAAAAGTAAAATCCAATTAGTTGCCCACTTTTGAGCCTGAACATTACTAGTTTTTCATAGCAACTCAAATGAGGGTTTTGGGATGTTTGGTTGAAGTAATAAGAAAGGTAAAAAGGTCATGTGTATTGAAAGAATCCATAAAACGGTGAAAGAAAAAAAATCATCCTTTCTCTTTTAGAAAATCATAAGGAAAAAAGTTTAATGTACACTAAAAGATAAAGGACTGAAAAAGTATGTTGTACATAGAAGGGTTGATAAAAAAAGGATCATATGAGAAAGTAATGCATAGTAAGAGAATCTCAATGCTTCAATCAGATGTTTAAAAAGTTTGGAAATCAATTGTATGCCTTTTGAATTACCCTTTCTTTGTTAGTTTGGAAAACAATTGTAAGTCTTTTGAATTACCCTTTCTTTGTTTATCCCACCTTAAAAAATTCACCTCAACCCAATTACAACCATTTAAAGACCTCTTGATTTTTGCATACATTCAAATATAGTCAGTGTTAATTTGGTCTATAATCAAGCCAATGGCAATTTAATTTTATGAAAACAAATTAGTGAAACAATATGACCTTTAAATGCATGAGAGTGATAAGAGAAGAGTGACCCTAAATCATGCAGTTGTTATGATTCATAGACTTAGCTTGAATTAAATTTGTTTATGATTGCATTGTGTTGATATTTGGATTGTTTCAAAACTATCATGAGTTTATTTGTTTTTTGGGTCATGGTTTCTATATCGTCATTCACAGATGATTGTGAAAGTTATACATAATACTTGCTTGAGGATAACCATGAGATGATCTTGACATATTTGATGAGTGTGAAATTATGCTATAGTTGGATTGTATTTAACTTGCATTTTACGATATAATTAAGATTTTATGATTGTTTTTAGCTTTTATTTCTCTTTTGTTTTGGTTGAGCTGGTCTTTTTAGCTATGTTGTGCAGGTTGGATATATTTAAGCAAAAAAAAGTAGATATTGGGTGCTAGAGGATGAAAGTCGGTGTTGAGGCAATGCGAAGACCAAATGAAGGGCCAAAAGAAGTTGCCTTGGAGCCTGGATTGAAGACAAGCAACTAGAAGTGAATACGCCAAACACACCCAATGTAGCACTCCAGCATTGACATGCGACCCATCGGTTATGTGATTTTCATAAAGATTAAAATCTTAGTTAACAACTTTATTCTTTGTATTATAATAAATATATGTGTGATTTTAAGGAAGTTTAAGGTCTTAATTAACATGATGATTTTTGTAGTTGATATTATAATCAATATGTGAGTTTAGGGAAGAGTAAATCTTAATTGACACAGATATTGTTATTATAATAAATGGATGTGCACTTTTTTCTACATCTTTTATCAAATCAATTGTTTCTACTTTGGTAAATGTTTGAAATTTATATTTATGTATTTGCCTTTAATTTCAAACATATTTTTATGACATCAACAAATTTAAATATTAGAAATATTCGAGTATAATTATCATTACACTTTTGGATACTCTTTCTTTAATTTTTATTATTATTTTAGCAATTATTTGTGTATCTTGAATGTTAATTTCATATGATGATCTCGTAATTCAAAGGATTTTCAAGTTAAGAAGATATTCAAATTCTTTACAACTATAGAAAAATGATTTTTTTTCTAGTTTTTATCGATACAGGATAATAAATTATTTTTAATTTCAATGATCTATGAAGATGAAATGATTTTTATTTTGTATATTTTTAATGCATGTCTATAAATATCTACATATTTTTCTTTGTAAGTAATCATTTGTATTACCTAGGAAAAAAATCTTAGAGACAAAAGTCAAAATTGGTTTTTTGCAAAGTTGCCCAAATAATAACAATTTCTAACTCAACAATTTTCTAAATTTATAAGAATGTAATAATTAAGAATCAATTTTTATAACTCTAATATTCTGATAAATTTCTTATCATGACACCATGCGTTTTTGCTTCTTATTTGTTCCTGCAAACTTTGGAATTAATTTTGAGTTATCTCCTCACAATCTTGGTTATGAAATAATTTTGTATGTCTCTTACCCACATATAATAGATATTAGTGACAAATATAACATAAATAAATATATGAAATGATTAATAGAAAATTTAATTTATTCGAGTAGTATAAACTTTACACACCTTTAAAATATTTATGAAATTCATGTATGGATAGTTTATACCTTTGGTTACTGTTTTTACTTGAGAAACTTAATAATTATAGAAACTATTGGAATTATTTGAACTTGTTTTGTATGACGTTAAAATCTAGGTTCATAAATATTATGAGTTATCAAAATATCTTAAAGGTTATATATTTTAATGTCGTAAATTATAGTAGAACTATTTACACATCAATTTAATTTATGCGTAATATATTCCTATGTTTTTAGTTATTTGTATAAAATATATGACTATATATATTATGTTATGCACAAGTGATGTATTTTTATATAGATATGGGTACTTGTTATTATGTAATTTTATTTTTGTGTTTATTTATTAGAATGATACAAAATTATTAATCATATTGGATATATAAACAATGTGTGTTTTTTAATAATTAGAGGCAAATTACTACCTTACCATCATCTGCAGAAATATAGATCTTTATATGATAGTTAGACATACTTCCTTCAGGATTTCCTATGACCATAAGAAATATGCAAGATTATTTTTCATATGTGAAAGGAGATAAATTTCTATGTGGTGCAAAAAAAAAGTGGCTTTGGTTAAGAATAAGGTAGTATTTTTTGGATATATGATTTTTCATGAGGTATCTGTAGATCCAAGTAATGTTAATATAATGATGTAGTGAGAACAACCTAAGATTATTATTAATAATAATTTTTTTACTTTAAGTCGTTAATATAAGAGGTTTATTCAAAATTCATATCTTTTCACTTGACATTTGGCTGGGTTAAGAATAAGAAAAAAATCTTATGTTGGGTCTAAGGGTGAGAAGACAAATTTTTTGAGTATACAAGAAGATTATCAACCACTTATTTCTTAGAGATCTCAAACTCATTACATGACTTTTAAGATTTATGGTGACCAAAACTTGTTTAGTATGTGTTCTTAAGGAGTTAGATATTATTCATGCCTTTAAGAAGCTTAGGCTTCATGAAAGAAAAATATACCATTTATTACTTTGAATTTGTAGCTATACTTTTTTTTTTTGTCTTAATAAAATGACTTTTGAACATGAAAAAAAACATCACACATCAAGTTTCTGAAGAATTTTGATGCAAGTTAAAGTACCACCAATGAAAGATAAATGTGTGGTTGATGATTTGATTAAGTGATGCTTTGAGTAAGAGAATCACTTTCATTATAGTTTTTTGTGAATGATCTCCTCCAAGAAGATTATTCTTTGAGTAAGAGAATCACTTCCATAATAATTGTTTGGAAATGATCTCCTCTAAGGATATTACTTAGGAGCTTGGGGATGAGATGAGATTATTGTGTCTAGAGTTGTTTTAAATAAGTAGTAACTTTAAATTTTGAGGACAAAATTTTGTTTAAGGAGGGGGGAAATGTAACATCCCAAAAATTACTATATTTTAGAAATATATTTTTGAACCTCATATAATAGTTTTATTCTATGATAAAATATATACAATTATATAATCAATTTCCTTTAAGAAGGTATCTCAACATTAATATAAGAAATATAATAGAATTGTATTATTATTATATTCTTTTCGTTATATTTATCGTTATTATGATCATACTATTATATTTCTTAAGATATTGTTTGGTCTTACACGATATTGTTTATGTATAGATTATTTTATTTTTTATTATTATGATTATATATTTTCTTTAAATAATTTGTATTATTCACAAGAAATTTAGATTAATTAGAATAGAAAATATCAAACTTAATAAAAATAAGAAATTAGTGGGTTAATGAGAATTATATTAGTTAATAACAAAAGCCTTTCACACTTAACTTTTAGTCTTCAACTACAAAACTAAAATCTAGACCTAGCAGGCACTAGCAACCAGGAATGGACAAAAAGAGAACGGAAGAGATGGGAGGAAACCAAAGAAGGGGATAAAGATTTATGCATCAATCATAGGTAACACTAAAACTCAATCAAACTTGATGGAGAAATTACTAGAGAATTTATAGATTGATATTATTGTCACTATTGAAATAATTTCTTATCATCTTCGTACTTGATATTCATTCTTATTGGTAATGAATGATTTGATAATCTTTGAATTGTTGATTGATCCAAAGAAAAATGTTTTCATTTATTGTGTTCGTAGTGAGAAATAGGAATAAAAGATTCATAGTAACATAACACAAATAACAACTTTATAAATATTATCATATAATAAATATACACCATTGAATGACAAAACAATTTATGGTGGTTGTGCTTTATGTTCAATATCATTCGTTAATTAATTATATAACTATATTTATAGTTAAATTACTTATTATATAAGATTGATTTGTTGTATGGTATAAATTCAGTTTTGAATATCTTCACTACATTATTTCTTAATATGCCTTTTGAGTTATATATGCAATTGTGAATTGCATAGTGCCAATTGGGAGATGTACAATGGTAATCTACACAAATGTTTCAGTTCTATTTATTTGTATGAGATGCATATTGCCACCTTATACACATATTGCAATTATATAGAGTGCAATGTTTGAATATATATATATAAATTATTAACAATGTAAGGATTTGTTATGTGTAATTTATGTGGTATAATTAGTTTTGATGAAATTATAAGGTTTTTATGATGCTTTGGGTCTATTATCTAATTATGTTGATTGTTCAAGGGTTCATTACTCAATTATGTTGATTGTTGAGAGGATTTTCTTATCCGTTGATTGGCCTAGGCACATGCAACGAATTCACAATCACATGAAGATGGACTTATTCCTAGAAACGGGGTAAAACATTCCTAGGAACTCGGCCCCCTCATAAGTGCCAAAACTGCCTAAATTTCATACACTTTTATGGCACTTATCCTTGGAAAATTTGAGAAAACTAACTTAATTCTACACTTTTTGGATAAAATATCACAATCTTGTATATATGCTTTGTGCATTTCCTTTTTATTATATCTTGTAGCATTTAGGTGGAAAAGAGAAGAATTAATCAGGTACAAATAAAATGCTCAAAAGAGGCCAAAATGATCCACACATAACATGCTTAAGCATGACGTGGCAAGCTATGTGCTTAGCCTTAAAGCATGACTCAACAAGACTTGGCCTATGTAAAAAAATATAGAGTCAACTTCAAGCTACTCACTAAGCAGCTTAGCTTGGACCAAGCGCACCCCTAGCTGATCAAGACACCAACCTAGCACGGCCAGACCAAACCTGGAATGGCCAGAACACAAGTCTGGCACAAGCCAACGTGCTCAAGCAGATAGCTTAGCAGAGAACCTACGCCACCCAGCTTGGAACCACACACCTGACCAGATTAGCAAGAATCAGGCCACATCACCATCAGCACAATCAAAGCTCAAGTAGGCAGCTTAGCGATGCCACATAGGCGCTTGGCAGTATGCACCCATCAACTTGGTCAAGTTGATTTAGCCACCAAGAAACCATGACCTCATGCATGAATTCACTCCAAGTAGCCTCCATAGGCTTTTCAGAGGTAGCTCACAATAGTTGGGCCAGTAACTCACAACTAGCTTGGGTGACTCAGCCCCAAGTAGTTGACTAAGTAGTTTGACCATGACCAAAATCCTGCTGAAGGGTTTGGTCAGCAGCTTGGCGGTCAAGGAGAGAAGTTTGGCAGTCAAGGAGAGGAGTTTGGTAGTTGGAAGAAACTCCCATAAATAGGAGGCACCTCAAAGGCAAAAAAGACACACATTTTCTCATCAACACATACTCCACATTCCACTTCTCTCTAGAATCTGAAATTCTCTCTTCTTCTAAACTTTCTTCTTTGTATATTCGTGGAGGAATTCTTCTCCAAAGTAGTTTTGGTAAGTTTATTTTGTAGTTTCTCCTTAACTCAAGAGGAGAAGGAGTAATCAAATGAGATGTAAAAATTAATTTTACAATCTTATTTGTGCATGGTAAAGTGTCTTAAATCCTTGGATTAAGATGACTAATACTCCTAAATTTGAGTTGAATTTTGGCTCACTAATATTTCTTGTAATTTCTTGTTTCATTATATTGAATCATGTTTAAGTTATTACTTTGGCAATTTCAATTCTTTAGAAAGTGCTTAATGTGGTTTTAGCTTGATCACCTAAAACTAGATTTGAAGATCTAAAATGCTTCTTTTTAAAGTCTTGACAAATAAGCTAAAAAGTAAGAATACACTTTAGTTCATTTGCCAAATCAAAGCATCTATTTTAAGCAACTTGTAATCAACGCTAATCAATGTTTACGGATCCTACAATAAGGCGTGACAACTTATTTCGTCGAGTCACAGTTTTCTATTGATTAGTGTATTTTGCAATGTTTAAAAATCACTTTTTCTAGTCGGGGGACTGGGGAAATTTTATGAACTCATGTTTGGAATAACCAAAGTATAACACAAATTTTATAAACATTTTTCATAGAAACATGTTAAGAAATATTTTCATCATTCAAACTAAATTTTCTCCTCAAGAATTTGTGTATAATAGTTATTTATGTTTACTAGTTCAAAGTCCATAAACAAAATCAAACTAAAAGTATGTTCAAACTTTATTAGTAATATATCATGTTTAGAATAATGTTATGTTAGGCAATTCATTGTGGTTCGACATAACCCTATATTATACTACAATTGAATCTTGAAAGAGATGCAAATGTAAAACAGTATGGTGTATTCCTACTTTTTAGTTCATAAATTGTAACTTTGTGAAAAAAGAAAAATACATACTTATAATGAGTGATCTAACTAGTAACTTTTACTTTCTGTCATTTACTTTCCACAACTAACATTTATTTTATATAATTTAAATTCTGCAACTAACATTTATTTATTGCTTTATTTATTTATTCTTTACCAACCTTCCACAAAGAAGTAGTTCAGTTTATAAAAAAAACGAAAATAAATATCATTCATTATCACTTGTATTAAATTGCTAAATTCATACCATTATATCAGCGTTGGAATTAATCCAACAAAACCGAGATGGTATGGAATTGTTAATAATTCAATAAAGCTAAGTTTTTTATTAAAGGAACATTCTTTAAACCATTATATCGATGTTGGAATTTATTCCAACAAAGCCGAGATGGCGAGCAAAGAATCGACATGTCGTTAATAAATCAATCAGAAACTTGCCTCAATAAATATCAAGAAAAACTCTTTCAACAAATCGACTCCAATGCCGGGGAATTGCTAAATAATAGAATGTATTATTTATTATTCTATACTGTTAATAATCTTTACAAAAATATTTTTCTTCACTTTTGTACAAAATAATTTAAATTCAACCTATTTTTTCCTGCAACGCATGCAGCAAATAAAATAGTTTACATTGTTTATACATTTCCTTTGGTGCATGCATTGCAGGGAAAAATAGGTTGAATTTTCTTTTGATCCAGAACTTGAAAAAACTCTACGAAAGAAAAAGAAAGCCCAAAGGAAAGCCAAGAAAAATTTGGAATCAATGGTCAATAATCAGCAAACCACTAAAGGATCAAGGGTAGAAAACTAGCCGTAAATTGGTGGATTTGTCAGTTTTATACCAAGGAACTTGATAAGAATTGGGAGACCATATGGTACCGAAAAGACTCTAGAAATGAAATATGGATTGATACAGCTAATGCACGCCAATCCATTTGTCGGTCTAGAGCATGAAGATCCACACAACCCCCTCAAAAAAATTATGAGTTGGTTGGTACTGCTCGTGTCTCAGAAACAAAAGAGGAAACCACTTTTTTGAGGCTTTTCCCATTAACTCTGATAAGGAAAGCTAAAGAATGGTTTCTAGATCTGCCTCCACACATTTAGAATGATTCGAATCTGATGGAGGAGAAATTTATGAGCATATACTTTCTGCAAGAAAAGTTTATGGATCTGAAAACAACAATATCTACATTTATTCAACATGTTGGGGAAAATCTTTGCAAATCTTGGGATAGATTCAAATCTATCCAGAGAAAGTGCCCAAATCATGGATTTTATGTGCAAAGTCAAATCCACATTTTCATCAATGGTTTGCAACAACAACACAAATGGATTCTAAACGCTATGGCTAGCGGACAACTTTTGACTAAACAACCACAAGAAACCATAGATATAATTGAATCCATAACATTGAATGACCAAAAGAGTCAGCACCAAAGAGGACCACCACCGAGGAGAGGTGGAATCCTTGAATTGAGCTTAACCGATGCAATGTTGGCTCAACATAAACTGCTTCAACAGATGAAGTGACCCAAAAGCTTAATGATTTACCTCGACAGCTAGGGGAATCTTGATGTGAATCCAAATGAACCAAAATTGGATCATGATGAACTAAGAGGCATTGGTGGTCCCATGACAAGGGCAAAGTGGGGAAAATAATTCCCAACCCTTTTAGTGCGCATATCCATGTTCTAAGCATGGCTAGGACATATTTATTATGCCCTAAGAGGGTTCAATAAAGCTTTTAATTTGTCTTGATGTTATTTGAATTTCAGAATAAATGATTCTTTGAAGAGCATTAGTTATAGTCAACACCATTAAAGGCAAGCCCATCATCAACTCAAGCATGGACTTAATTGTGCCGTCCATCATCAAGTCAAGCATGGAGATTTGTTTGTGCCATCCATTAATTCTTTCAAGACTCAAGTGTGTCGCCCATCATAAAAGCCTAACATGGAGAGTTGTTGTGTCGTCCACCTTAATTCATTCATGATTAATTCAAAGTGTTTTTTCGTGCAAGACAATCATGAAGACCATTAATTTATGAGGACCATAACTCCAAGGGGGCCGAATTCCTCATCAAAAATACAATGAAACCAAGACTTAGAATTAAGGCCTTTTCATGGAAATTCAAAGTTTTCATTTATTTGTAATTTGAATCTTTTAGGAGTTCCCATAAGGAATTTACCTTGGACATTTCGGTTGGAACTAAATGACCAACCATGAAATGGCCTATAAGTGTAAACTTTCGAATTAAATAAAGACAAGTTTGATTTTGAGTAAAAAATTAAGGATTCTTCCTTTTGTGTGAGAGTGTTTCTTCTCCAAACTTCTTGGCT
>NW_017727907.1:61662-76335 GCF_001865875.1 Lupinus angustifolius
TCTTGTGGCGAATATCACCCGGCTTATCAACACTATTGTTGTGGCGCCATTCACCCTTCAATCTTCACCATCTTCTTTTATCCTAAACATTTCAATTCGGCCTAAAGTTAACCATCAAAGATAACCCATCAAACAGTGGGTTCCCTTGCACCAAACAAGATAGATTGTTGTAAAAAAAAAGGATCTCCTGAAGAGGTTCTCATCAAGTGGTATTCATAGCTGAGGTTCTTGCTTGGTGTGTCAAAATTTTCTTCTTGTTGGCCGTGAGTTACATTGTCTTTTCGTACATCCCTAAAACAAAAACCAAAAATAAAAAGTGTCAAAGTTTTTCTTTCTAGCCATGAGTCTTCTTATTTTTATTACATTCCAAAAACAAAAACCAAAAAGTGTCAAAAACAAATTTCAAGTCCAAAACCGAAAACCAAAAGTTTCAAGTCCAAAACCGAAAACCACAAAGTGTCAAAATTCCATACACTAAACCGTGTCATAATTCTTGCTAAGTTGGGTGTTTTCTTTTCACAATTAGTGATTCTGCCTTGGTTCATTCAAGAAACCGCGGAGGAGAGTGATTGTTGAGTGAAACACAAGTGAGTGTTGAGTGAAACACAAGTGAGTGTTGAGTGAAACACAAGTGAGTGTTGAGTGAAACACAAGTGAGTGTTGAGTGAAACACAAGTGAGTGTTGAGTGAAACACAAGTGAGTGTTGAGTGAAACACAAGTGAGTGTTGAGTGAAACACAAGTGAGTGTTGAGTGAAACACAAGTGAGTGTTGAGTGAAACACAAGTGAGTGTTGAGTGAAACACAAGTGAGTGTTGAGTGAAACACAAGTGAGTGTTGAGTGAAACACAAGTGAGTGTTGAGTGAAACACAAGTGAGTGTTGAGTGAAANAAACAATTTGAAACCTTAATAAGGGAGATGGAGCAAATGAGAGTGGAGAATGATAGGAGGTTTGGATATCGTGCAAACGATTATTCAAGTGATGAAGAAGGAGAAAGGAGGAGATCAAGGAGAGGAGCACGTAGGGATGAGAAGCTTGAGGGGGTTAAAATAAAGGTTCCCACCTTTATTGGCAAAAAAGATCCCGAAGCCTATATAATGTGGGAAATGAAAATGGAAAATGTATTCTATTGTAATTTTTACAATGAAGAGAAAAAAGTTATGATAGCTACTTCAGAATTTAAGGAATATGCCTTAAGTTGGTGGGATCAATTACAAAAGGAGAGGAGTAGATGTGGTGCCAAACCAATTGGTACTTGGGATAAATTGAAAATGGTGATGAAATATAGATATGCTCCAAAAGCATATCAACCAACCAGTCACAAATTGCCAAGTCAGCCCAAACCAATCCAAACAAAGTATGAGCCAATAGATTTCTCAAGGGAGTTAAAAAGGGCCTTACAATACACATCCACAAAAAGAAAAGGAGAGCCCAAGATCATGAGTGAAACACTTGTGAATAAGGGAGATTTGAGTGAAACACTTGTGAGCAAGGGATATTTGAGTGAAACACTTGTGAGCAAGGGAGATTCGAGTGAAACACTTAAGGGAGATTTGAGTGAAACACTTGTGAGCAAGGGAGCTTTGAGTGAAACACTTGTGAGTGAGGATAACACCTTAAGGGAGGAGAACACTTCGAGTGAAATGACCAAAAGTACAAACACGATGAGTGAAATTCAAAGTGAGGTTAAGAGTGCCTTGGTTACAAAACAACCCTTGTACCTACCCTCTTGCAGGAAATTTCTTTTTACTATTATCCATTCTAATGAAAATTGTTTGTCAAGTGTTGTTGATCATTTTTTGCAAGGTATTGTTAAATTATTTCCTAAAGAAACAATTTGTGTTCTTCCACCTATCAACTCACGTGTGGAACTAAGTGAAAATGCGGATAATGTGCACATGTTGGAGACAAGCAACATTGAAGATTCAACTTTGATGGTGAAAAATGGGTACTCTCAAATTACACATTTTTTATCATTAATCAACATATTTTTTGTCAAAGGGATGATCCAAGATGAATATGTTGAGAGTTGGAGTGAAAAAATAAAGATGATTGTGTTTGACCCGGGAGGATATGACCACTTAAGGTCAAATTCCCTTCAAGAATGAGGGCATGATGTGAACCCAAATGCGCCAAAATTGGATCATGATGAACTAAGAGGCATTGGTGGTCCCATGACAAGGGTAAAGTGGGGAAAATAATTCCCAACACTTTTAGTGGGCACGTCCATGTTCTAAGCATGGCTAGGACATATTTATTATGTCCTAAGAGGGTTCAATCAAGCTTTTAATTTGTCTTGGTGTTATTTGAATTTCAGAATAAATGATTCTTTGAAGAGCGTTAATTATAGACAACACCATTAAAGCTGCCATGGGAATTTTGTGCAACTCATTCAAGGCAAGTCAAGAGTGGTTAATTTCATGGAGTAATTCGTGCAAAGACTTAACTTTTAGTCAAGCATGATTAATTCAAAGAGATGTATTTCGTGCAAGAGGTTAATTTATGATGTTTGTTTGTGCAAACCATTAAATCACTTCAAGAGTGATTATTCTTTGAAGTTTTCGTGCAAGCCCATCATCAAGTCAAGCATGGACTTAATTGTGCCGCCCATCATAACATTCAAATCAAGTCAAGGGAGGTTAACTTTATGGAGTAATTCGTGCAAGAATTAACTTCTAGTCAAGCATAATTAATTCTTGAAATGTTTTCGTGCAAGAGATTAAATTCATGAAGATTATTTATGCCAACCATTAAATCACTTCAAGAGTGATTATTCCTTGAAGTTTTCGTGCAAGCCCATCATCAAGTCAAGCATGGACTTAATTGTGCCGTCCATCATCAAGTCAAGCATGGAGATTTGTTTGTGCCATCCATTAATTCTTGCAAGACTCAAGTGTGCCGCCCATCATAAAAGCCTAACATGGAGAGTTTTTGTGTCGTCCACCTTAATTGATTCATGATTAATTCAAAGTGTTTTTTCGTGCAAGACATTCAAATTCACATTGAATCATGAAGACCATTAATTCATGAGGACCACAACTCCAAGGGGGCCAAATTCCTCATAAAAAATACAATGAAACCAAGACCTAGAAATAAGGCTTTTTCATGGAAATTCAAAGTTTTCATTTATTTGTAATTTGAATCTTTTAGGAGTTCCCATAAGGAATTTACCTTGGACATTTTGGTTGGAACTTAATGACCAACCATGAAATGGACTATAAGTGTAAACTTTCGAATGGAATAAAGACAAGTTTGATTTTGAGTAAAAAATTAAGGATTCTTCCTTTTGTGTGAGAGTGTTTCTTCTGCAAACTTCTTGGCTGCACCAAGATTAAAACTTTTTATCAAGAACCACGTTCTTGTGGCGAATATCACCCGACTTATCAACACCTTGTGTTGTGGCGCCATCCACCCTTCAATCTTCACCATCTTCTTTTATCCTAAACATTTCAATTCGGCCTAAAGTTAACCATCAAAGATAACCCATCAAACTTTGGGTTCCTTTGCACCAAACAAGATAGATTGTTGTAAAAAGGATCTCCTGAAGAGGTTCTCATCAAATCTTCAAAGAAGCATGTTTACAGGTGTGACCATTATGCTGACGATCATGAGGCAGCCCATTGTCATAATGAGGAGGTCCACTTTGTGAGAAATCATCCAAGGTAGAACTTTCAAAATGATTATCCTCAAGGGGGTAATAATCAATTTCTGGGAAATCAGCCTTGTAGACAAGATAATCCGCAAAAACCACCATCAGAATTCTACACAAGGAACAATCGGTACCAACACCCAACACAAGACAAAAATGTTAAACTGGAAGACACATTAAATCAGTTCATGCAAATGACGATGTCAAACCATAAGAACACAGATGCATCTCTCAGGAATATGGAAATTCAAACCGGGCAACCGGCCAATCAACTAGCTGAAAATCAAAAATCAACATTTTCATCTAATATAGAAGTTCATCTAAGAGAGCACTGTAATGTTGTCCTAAGGTGTGAGCCAAGCTCAAATGAGCAGTAGAAAGATGGCGAATTCTAGTTTTGTAGGTAAGATGCGTCAAACTAATGACGTTAAAAGAGCGTTTGCTGGGAGACAACCTAGTACATTTTGAATATATATACTATGTTTCTTCCTTCATTTTTTCTTATTATTATATTAATTTAGTTTTTATTTTTATATATATGACAAAAAGAAGAACAATTTTTATAATCAAAGTAAAAATTAATTTTCTTTATTTTTTGAAAATTCTGAGTTTTAGGAAAATAAATCAGATAATTTTCAAAAAGTGTGGGAAAATATTAAAATTCAAGAATGGGTTATTGGGCCAAGTCAAAAAATTTTAAAAACTCAAAAAGGGCCTAAGCCAAGGCTAAGTCATGGCAATGGCTAAACCAAACTCGGTCAAACCTTAAAAAACGAACCACCACCTAGAGTGGGCAACCATGCGCTCAACGTAGGTTTGACACGGGCCATGTGGCCTAGGGGACAAAATACCCTAAAAAGAGGTTTGTCTCTTATCCTCATATCTCTTAAATAAATCAAACTTTTGATCAAAGATTCTCACTCTTTTTAAACCCCTCAATGTTCTGATTTTGATAGCACCAAGTCATTTTCAAAGTTTTTCAAATCACAAAAGCTTTAAAATTTCCTAAAAACTCTCTCAAGTTCTTCACCATCATGTAAGTTTATTCTTTCTTTTTACGTTTTCATATCGAATTCTTCCTTTTTGAAGCTTCTTGTTTGGGAATATGTTTTTAGAAACACGTGAAAATAGTTTTTTAGAAAACCCAACACAACAAGTTTCAAAAAGTCACAATTCTGTTGAGATGTATATATGGTTATTGATTATGCTTAAACTTGAATAGATGTGTTTTTTCATGATTAAAATGAAGAAAAACTTCCTTGACACATCTCATATGATAGAATTATAGATCATGAAAACTTGAAAAACAATTTTTGAAACTTTCTATCATAGTGTTTTTTATTGAACCACCTATCCTTAGACCAACATGCCTTTCAAAACTTTTGTGAAAATGAGTTGTGTGAAAAGAGGGGTTGTTTTGGTGAAAGTGAAACATTTTCAAAATGGTTCAACCAAAAAGAATGAGATATGTTGGAAACATGAGTAAAAATTCAAAGTTATGAATTTCTTTGCAAAAAATTTCAAAAATCAACACTTTGAAAACTCATGTTGGCCGAACACTATAAATGAAAATTGGCATGAAACTTGTTCAAAAACCACCAACAATAGAAACATCATTAAATAGTCAAACTTGACTACTTTTTTTGAAACTTCTGCACTTTTCAATGAGGCATCAAATTTTTTGTTTTCTTTACTTTGACCTTAAGGAATTCAGCCATGAATATTCTCAAAGTAACAAATATGAAGCAAAAATGAAAAAACTAAAATGCATGCTCTAAACAAATTCCAATCTTCATTTTTATGACTAACTCCTTGGTTTGGAAAAAATATTTTGTTGGAATTAAAAATTGGTAGGAGTTCATCAAGAAGAGGAAATGAAGCCACTAATGAAGAGAAGAGCGCCAAGCTTGCTTCCAAGGATGCCAAGAAAAAGTTCAAGGAAATAACTCTAAAAAGTACAACCAATATGGAAAAGATTGACAACTTGGATGAAGATGAGTTTGGAGGCTTCACTTTCATAGTGGAGACGTATTGTTGGAAAAAGCTTGCTCAACTCCAAAAGATGTTCTCATTGGATATGGTAAAACAATTTTATGCCAAATCCTTTATTTCGAGTGAGGCAAGGATGAATCGATATACATGGATTAATGGGACCCAAGTGTATTATGACAAGTACATGATAAATGACTACTTGGGCAACCCATGGAGTCCATCAGCAACAAATGATCATGACTTGTGCACCTATCAATTGAAGTTAAGTGTTGTCTATTCGAGGGAAAGTGAAGGACATGATGAAGCTTATGTCATAAAAAGCTTATGTTTGGAAGGCTTGGAGCTCAACCAAAGTGGGCCAATTTTCAGATTTCATATGACCCAAATGTCACAAATTTAGGATATTTTTGTGTTGTCCAACATATGGCCTTTCTCACATGTCTCTGGTTTGCCAATCCATAAGGAAAAACTCATCAGCTCTACATATGATGAAGACTCCATTGACATTGCTACAGTCATCTCTGATATTATTCATGATTGCATCACGAGGGGAGTTCTTTTAATGATTCTACCTTCATTGATCTCTGACCTTTGCAAGTATCAACTTGTGTCTGGGCCTTACAAGGAGGTCACGACCTTGAAGACTGAAATCAATGCATCATAGCAAGCATTCACTGCAAGGAGAAAAGCATCTCACAAGCTCGGGCTGAGCTTATGAAAATTTGGCAATTTGGGCCAAGATCAACAAATTACTCATGGGAGGACAATGACCTCCAAGCTAGACGCCATCATACAAGAGTAACAAATGCCAAACCTACAACAAAAGGCATGTTATCGAGGGATCAAAAGGATCTACAAGAGCTTGCATAGCATCTTTGGAAAAAGATCCAACTTCAAAGGAGGATCCTATGAGGAAGTTATGGCAAGTACTAAGTGGCCCGAGGGAAGATCACATGACACAAGTGAGGAGGAAGAGAAGGAGGAAGATGAAGATTGAGAAAGCTCTTTCCGTTTTTTTTCCCTTACATGCATTTCTAAGTTAATTATCTTCATTTTGAAATTTAAATATTTGGTATTATGTTTTTAGTAGCTACTATGTTTTTAAAGTATGTTATGTTTTATGTTTAATTAAGTTTGTATTTAGTAATATGTTATTTTTATTTTAAAAAAATTTCATATGCATCAAACATCTCCTTAAAACCAATTTTTTCATTGGCTTGAGGAGAAGCCATCATTTAAATATGAGTAACATAGTTTAAAGCATATGAAATTTTTTAAAAGAAAGTTAATAGTGTATATAAGATTGTATCGTTATTTAAAAATTAATTTGATTGTCCTTAAAACTCAAAAAAATTTCAAAACCAAAATCAAAGTGCCTAAATGAAAACAATTGTGGCATGATTGCATGATTAGAAATTGCTAAGCATATAGTGATGTAAGCTTTTATTGTGAAAATTGAGATATATGCTATACTTTTTGTAAAATCATCACATAATATCATAATTTGAAGAAAAAAATTGCAAATGGAATTTTAATTTGTGTAACATAATCTTTGCAACATTTGTTTTTTAAATCAAGAAGTGTAAATCCAAGCCAAATGAGGGAGCGAGCCAAACACGTGAGGATCAAACGTAAATCACCATTTGGTTTGTTTTATTAAACTTGTTTGAGTCTTTAAATCTCTTAATTGAATAAGATTGATAGGAAGTGATCAAGGCATATTATTTCATTAGTTGTACCAAATGGCCAAAAAGTATAACCCAAAAATTAGGATTATCCTTTGATTAACCCCTTTGAGCCAAACAAAGTAAACATGTTTTTTTCAAATTATCCCATAAGACCGAAATTGAAAACATTGTTTAAAGAGAGCATTAATTTTTTGAAAAGGGTGTTCAAAGAGGCCAACTTTGGCTTCAAAGCTTCTTAAAAATAAAAAGGAAAATTTTCTCAATCTTGTTACAAAAAGAACAAGAAGCCAAGGTTCAAAAGCTAAGAGGTTGGAAAGGAAAACTATGGAAAAAAGTAGAGTGAAGTGCTTCCTTGAGAAAATTTTACAAAATGCTATCTTTTTACTTGAACTTAACTTGATTATCTAGAAAAACCATGATTGTCCAAACCAAACCTCATTACAACCGAAAACAAGACCTTAGCGATCCTTGTTTGATTATGAAATTTAAGAGAATATGTGAGACAGAGAATAAGTTCAAATTACTACAATCAAATGGTTGAAAAATAGAGTGAAAAACTTACACCTTTGAAATTCCAATTTTGAACTTGTGTGCAAAAACACTTTTGATTGAAAAATATTTGCTTAGGTAAATTGTTGCACATTTTTATTGAACAAAAGCATACATTCCATGTTTGAAGCATTATGTGTAAAAAATTCACAAATCATGAAAAATCTCATTGAAAGCAATTTTATGATCATGCTTAAGCAAATTTGAAATCATGACAATCATATCTTAAAAATTAGCAAAAATTTTGATTTCGGATGAACCTTACCATTTGTTTGAGGACAAACAAAGTCTTAAGTTGGGGGGAGTTGATAAGTGCCAAAAATGCCTAAATTTTATACACTTTCTATGGCACTTATCCTTGGCAAAATTGAGAAAACCAACTTAATTCAAGACTTTTTGGATAAAATATAACAATCTTGTATATGTGCTTTGTATATTCATTTTTATTATATTTTTTTAGGATTTAGGTAGAAAAGAGAAGAATTAATCAAGTACAAATAAAATGCTCAAAAGAGGCCAAATGATCCATACATAACATGCTTAAGCTTGACGTGGCAATCTATGTGCTTAGCCTTAAAGCGTGACCTAACAAGACTTGGCCTATATGAAAAAATATAGAGTCAACTTGAAGCTGCTCACCACGCAGCATAGCTTGGACGAAGCCCACGCCTAGCTGACCTGGACACCAACCTAGCATGGTCAGACCCAACCTAGCACGGTTAGAACACAAGTCTAGCACAAGCCAACCTGCTCAAGCAGACAACTTAGCGGAGCACCTAGACCACCAGCTTGGAATCACACACCTGACCAGATAAGCAAGCACCAGGCCACATCACCATCAGGACGATCAAAGCTGCTCAAGCAGGCAGCTTAGTAGTGCCACATAGGAGCTTGACGGTGTGCGCCCAACAACTTGGTCAAGTTGACTTAGCCACCAAGCAACCATGACCTCATGCATGACCTCACTCTTAGTAGCCTCCATAGGCTTTTCAGAGGTAGCTCACAATAGATGGGCTAGTAGCTCACAACTAGCTTGGGTGACTCAGCCGCAAGCAGGTGACTAAGCTGGTTGGCCATGACCAAAACCATGCTGAAGGGTTTGGTCAGCAGCTTGGCGATCAAGGAGAGGAGCTTGGCGGTTGGCAGAAACTCCCATAAATAGGAGGCACCCCAAAGGCAAAAAGACACACATTTTCTCACCAACACATACTCCACATTCCACTTCTCTCTAGAATCTAAAATTCTCTCTTCTTCTAAACTTTCTTCTTTGTATATCCGTGGAGGAATTCTTCTCCAAAGTAGTTTAGGTAAGTTTATTTTTTAGTTTGTCCTTAATTCATGAAGAGAAGGAGTAATCAAATGAGATGTACAAATTCATTTTACAATCTCATTTGTGCATGGTAACGTGTCTTTAATCCTTGGATTAAGATGACTAATGCTCCTAAATTTTTGTTGAATTTTGGCTCACTAATATTTCTTGTTTCATTATATTCAATCATGTTTAAGCTATTACTTTGGCAATTTCAATTCTTTTGAAAGTGCTTAATACAGTTTTAGCTTGATCACCTAAAACTCTATTTCAAGATCTAAAATGCTTCTTTTAAAAGTCTTGACAAATGAACTAACAAGTAGGAATACACTGTAGTTCATTTGCCAAATCAAAGCATCTATTTTAAGCAACTTGTAATCAAGGTTAATCAATGTTTACGGAGACTGAAATAAGGTGTGAAAATCACTTTTAATCGTCGGGGGACTGGGGAAAATTTTATAAACTGATGTTTGGAATAACCAAAGTATGACACATAACTTTAATAAACGTTTTTCATATAAACATGTTAAGAAATATTTCCATCATTAAAACTAAATTTTCTCCTCAAGAATTTGTGTATAATAGTTGTTTATGTTTATTTATGTTTACTTGTTCAAAGTCCATAAACAAAATCAAACTAAAAATATGTTCAAACTTTATTAGTAATATAGCATGTTTATAATAATGTTCTATTAGCCAATTCTTTGTGGTTCGACTTAACCCTATAATATACTACAATTGAATCTTGAAAGAGATGCAAATGTAAAATAGTAAAGTGTTAGGTTATAAATTTTATTTGTTGACAAAGAAAGAAACCTTGAATCAAAGTGGAATTTAATTCATAAATTGCAACTTTGCGAAAAGGAAAAATACACAATTATAATGAGTGATCTAACTACTAAATTTTACTTTCTGTCATTTACTTTCCACAACTAAAATTTATTTTCTGTCATTTAAATTCTGCAACTAACATTTATTTATTGCTTTATTTATTTATTTATTCTTTATCAACCTTCCATAAAGAAGTAGTTCGGTTAATAAAGGAAAAAGAATTAATATCACTCATTATCACTTATATTAAATTGCTAAATTCATATCATTATGTCGACGTTGAAATTAATCCAACAAAGCCAAGATGGTATGGAATTGTTAATAATTCAATAAAGCTAAGGTTTTTATTAAAGGAACATTCTTGAAACCAGTATACCGGCGTTGGAATTTATTCTAACAAAGCTGAGATGGCGAGCAAAGAATCAACTTGTCATTAAATAAATCCATCAAAAACTTGCCTCAGTAAATAGCAAGAAAAACTCTTTCAACAGGCACTGGGTGAGGGGCAGACACCTCCAACAGGCATGTTGTGCGCAAACTTTTAATCTTCGATTGTGGGTTCGAGGAAATTAGTGTTATGTATGCAAATTTAGTGTGTTATTCCTTGTGTGTGATTTATCTTCTAATTGATCTGGTATAAGTTGCAAGTTATTAGTGATAATATAATATGATGTATTGTAAATATTAATCACTATTATTATTCTTTATGGATACTTTCCGTACTCGTGATGGCTAGGAATGTCATTGTTTGAAGGTTTTTGAAATAGTGTTACTGACATTTTTATCTTACTATACTCGGATTTTCTGACATTTCTAGGTGAGGCGCCTAAAGAGTTTGAGTTTAAGTTATGTTGAAGAATGCGTGATCATGCACTTAAATTTCTTATAAATTAGTTTTTATTGTACAAGTTATTTTAGAGAATGGATATTAAGTTTAAGATATCTTGTGGACTATGTTATACCCTTTTAGTTAAGTGTTCATTATTATTATGAAAATTACATGCATCCTTATAATGTATTTTATTTAGTATTTAATGAAACTTCAAGAGATATTTTCTTTTAATTTGGTAACTTTAAGCTTCTGAATATTGTATTATTATTTTTCTTATGAAAATTAGGGTGTTACACCAGGTCGTGCTTGGACCCATGGTCATGCTCCACCATCCACGGATCGTGTTCCACCACCCACTGTTGTGCATCGCTAATTTTGATCCCAGGTCGTGTCTCAGGCCATGTCCACCACCCACGAGTCGTGTACCTATGCCGTTTCCACCACCCACGGGTCGTGTACCTACGCCGTGTCCACCACCCATGGTTGTGGGTCAACTAGATTGTTGAAAACCACATTTGGAGATCATGATCTGCGGCTAGGCCGTGTCCAACACCCATGGTCATGGATTGCCTGACTCAGTTCCTATTTTTCATATTTTTTAGATTTGTTTTGACGAGCTTAGCCTAATCTTCTATGATTACGATAACTTAGGGTTCTCCCCTAGTATTGAACACGCTTTACATTATCATTCTCTAATTTCGAATTTGGTATTCTCTTCTCCATCATGAGTGAGTAACTCCATTAGTTTCAAGGATTGGGGTCATACCCTTTTACATTCAATAAATACTTGTTCTGACTTCTATTTCATTGAGTGTTCTAATTTGAATCATTAAACTGAGTTTTATTTGTGTGAGTTGTCTGGCCAAGAAATTACACTTGTTAGATACATTGGGGAAGGACCAAGAGGTGAACCCAACTACCCGACCATTCATTTATTCAAAGTAGAATTCTAATTCACGAGATTAGTCTTAGGATTCTCGGGGGTTTCTAGAGTTCACCTTGGATTGTTACAAAGTGATTGGATAAAAAGAACCAAGTACAAGATTCGATTGCCATTCGTACCACGAGAGTATGTGTGACTTTATTTGATTACATTGTTTAGAGCTTGAGAGAGAATGACACATATCAAAGAGCAATTCACCCTCACAACTTAAAGTTCAAGAAAATGAGCAAAACGACAATTTCCCAGTGTAAAGGTGGTAATCCTTATTCTCGGAACTCTTCCTAAATTAGATTTCAATCATTTTTACTATTCTCATCATTATTGTACTATTCAATTGTTCAAAATTTAATTTTAATCCCTAATCGAGTTAAGTATAAATTAATTGAAATAATTAAAGGAATTTTCTAGTTCTTGTGGGATCGATATTACATTATTTGACGACATAATTGTGGACTTGCGATTTGCCTTATCAAGCATACAAGCATTCTCAATGATTTCATCTTTGGCATACTTCCACTTTTGAAAGAGTTAATGAGTAAACATATGAATCCAAGGGAGAATACAAAAATGGTTCAATTAATTAAGCCTAATGATTCTTACTGAAAATGGTTGAGCATCGTGATGAAGTGGTATCAACATATTAATCTAATACCGCTTTGGAAAATCAAGCTATATGATCCCTAAGATCATGAAGTAACATCAAGCTAGTGATGTTAAAGAAGCATGTAATGAGAAGCATCCTATTGTTTAAATTTCTGTAATTTAGATTTCACTATTGTTATTCAATTCTTGTCTAATTATTATGTTGGTTATAAGTGCTATAGTGTTGCACTGCAGAAATGGAGGTAAGAAAACCGCACACACACTTGGTTACGAGTACCGTTGTGTTGAGCAGTGTAAGCCACACTCAGCATAGTCATTGTTGTGTTGAGCGCAAACCATGCGCTAAGCGTATACATGGGGACTTAAACTTAATTAGTTGCTATAACTTATTCATTGAGCGCACCCCCTCCTATGTTGAGCGACACTAGTTTCGCTCAGCAAAGCCCGATAAGCGGGAAAGTTTTGCTGAAACATCCGCTTAACGCGAGCATTATGCTGAGCGGTTCAGGGAAACTAAGCACCTATGCAAAGTGCAAGCCCTGCACTAAGCGTGTCCATTAAAATAATGCTTCTCACACTAAATGCACCAATGCGCTTAGTGTATGCAATGAAATATGATATATTGCGCTAAGCATATGTGTTGTGTTGAGCGCACCTGTCACGACCAGACCTAAAAATTAGGGGTGAGCAAAAAACACAGAGCATTTTCTTCCCCAATAGTTCTAAAACGAATTTGTGAGCTAAGTCTTAGAGTTGTGAGCACAAAAATGGTCTGAGAGAGAGTAGGTGAGGAGGATGAGAGCAGAAAAGTCTTGAACAACTAGGGGCAAACCTGAGCTAGGGTAACGACATCTCTCTTTTCCCCTACCAGAAATCATTCCAACGATTCCTGGACTTGGTTTCCCAAGTTGTTCATGGGGAAAGTTGGGTGGAGTTGCGACCTAAGGATAACAAGCTCTTTCTCAGGGAGCTCATTAGACGATTGTTGGAAATTATGTATGGGCAACCCCATATCTATAATGAGGACATAGTCCGATAATTCTACACAAATGCGTACCATCAACTCTTATCTTAGAAGCCCCTTCAAGATTACCTCGGACACCATCGATGACTTCCAACACATGAAGGGCAATGGGATCTAAAACAACTCCCCATGCATAATAGAGCTATTGAGCTCCTCTACCTTCTCGGGCACACTGATAAGTGCCAAAAGTATACACTTTTCATCATCATTCTATGGCACTTATCATATGCAAATTGTAGAAAACCAACTTAAATTAACACTTTTTAGGTGAATTTTGCATGATTAAATAAATTGGTTCTTTATTAATTCTTGTCCAAGTTTTCTTTGAGTTTTGTAGGAAATTGAATATTAAAAAATAAATTCAAAGATGGATAAGAATTCAAGCCAAAATTCAAGACAAAAGCTCAAAATGAATTGCTAAAAGTAATCAAGTTACATTAAAGCATGACATACTATGTGCTTAATTTGGTTACTTAACCTTGAAGAAAGGTAGCTTACTTCATCTTGAAGAAACCTATGTTCAGGTTGGCAAGGCAACTTGCAAAAATCAAATGCTCACCTTAACTTAAAGAAAACAACCCAAAAGTGCCAAGCAGCCAACAAAAATCAAGTAACAAACCAAAGGAAAAAAGGTTGCTTCACCATGAAGAAATCAAGCACAAAGTTGTCCAGTCAAGCACTAAGCACCAGGCCAGGTCAGCCAGGCACCAAGCATCAAGCTAGGTCAGCCAGGCACCAAGCACCAGGCCAGGTCAGCTAGGCACCAAGCACTAGGCCAGGTCAGCCAGGCACCAAACACCATGCCAGGTCAGGCAGCACCAGGCCAGGTCAGCTAAGCTGCTGAAACAGGTAGCTGAGCGTGGAACCAGTCAGCTAAGCGGCTGAAACATGCAACTCAGTGTGGAACCAGGTCAGCCAAGGTATTGAAACATGCAGCTTAGCGGGGAAACAGGTGGGTTAAGCATCTGGCGCACCAGAAAAGTGATTTTTTGGTCAAATCATGGAACATCTTACTTTTTCTTTGCTTAAAGGCCAAGAACATGACCTCATGGATGACATAATGATATGACAAGAAGGAGGACGTGTCACCATGCATGTAACCTAGCCCACAATAGCGGTCAAGTAGGGCCAAAGTGGCTCTTCATAGGGGCCAAAGGTGAGCAACTTAGCTGTCAAGCAAGGAAGCTGAGCATCCAGCACTTTGGCCTATAAAAAGACACGAAATTCTCATTTGTAAAACATTGTAAATTCA
>NW_017727907.1:76435-76906 GCF_001865875.1 Lupinus angustifolius
TTTGTATCTAACAACTAACTATTCATCACTTTTATCTATTAGAATACCATTAAACCAGTTTGGAATTTATTCCACAAAATCGAGATGGTATTCNNNNTATTCAAAGGTACTTAATAATTATGTAATAGGTAATTGCTTCGATACCATTACACCAGAGTTAGAATTTATTTTAACAAAGCCAAAATGGGGCAAAGAAGGAATGACTTATTCACATGATTATTAAGAAAGTAAGTAGTAACTAGAATATTCTTGAAACTATTATACCGGTGTTGGAATTTATTTCAACAAAGCCGAAATGGCGAGTAAAGAATAAAATCGAGTTCTCTAACTTACAAAAGGAACATAACGAAAATGAGAGTATTAATCTTTCAACAAAGTAACACTACTGTGAGGATGATTTATTGAATAGGTGTAGCGGTTAGAATATCCGCTTTTAGAAAACAACACTTAATGCTGAATTACCCCAGATTA
>NW_017727907.1:77006-77255 GCF_001865875.1 Lupinus angustifolius
GAACAGCAAGCTCAAACAGATTCGGTTTCTTGCACGACAATTAACCAATATTTAAATGAATACACAACTTACAATTTTATCAGAGTATTAACAGTATAGCACAGAGACAGAATATAGCAATTAAATCTACTATACAAGTTAACCGATAAAATGCAATAAAGAGAGAAAGAGAGAGAGAGAGAAAAAAAAAATCCTGCAACACGATTTTTCTCCAGGTTCGTTTGCGTGTCCACTTGCAAACTACATCCA
>NW_017727907.1:77355-77636 GCF_001865875.1 Lupinus angustifolius
TGAGATGAAATGATGAGAAATATATCATAAAATGCTACTCAATCCTAAAGCATAGAGTTCTCCCCTTTATAAACTCACAAATTTAATATCAACTAGATGCAACAATTATCACGAAATATGCTCTAACTCTCTAAGAAATGCAACATGCAAGTTATGACATCAGTTCTGAAAACGCAGTTTATAAATAATCAGTTCTGCAGCCCAGTTAATCGATTAAGACCTAGGTTAATCGATTAACGTTGTTTAAAAACGTAACTAATTCTGTTTTCCAAGTTTTTTAG
>NW_017727907.1:77736-79826 GCF_001865875.1 Lupinus angustifolius
TCATATGTATTTTCAATTACAAAAACTCAAATATGTTATGCACTTGATTCATACATGTTTAACACTAAGTTTATGCCTAGGATGCACAGATACATGTATTTATGTGATGCATGAACATATTATGAATGACATATCTCAAAGATGAAATTATTTAAAAGTTTTATGCATATGAGACATGTGTTAAGGTTACCTAAGCCTTAGACTCAACCTAAACTAGTCTCTAGTCTAAGTCTAGTACCAATCAAACGACTTAAGCATGTTGATTTGTTGATGATCTTTAAACTCTAATTAGCACTAGTTGTCCTCATCAAAACCATGACATATAATGAGAGAGCTTTCCAAAGTGCTCCTCTTGACATGCACACTTTCAATCTCCCTTTTTTTGATGATGACAAACACTACACCAATTGTAATAACAATTGTTTGATGAATTAGCTTGAAGATTGTGTTGGCATGATTGATATGATGCGCGAATATTTCGGAAGCTAGTTATTACGATCAACCTGCACAATCAAAAACAACAAAACAACCTTTCTCCCCCTTTTGACATTATCAAAAAGATAACCCAGGTTAAAAATGAGGCAGAGATATGAGTTAACCATAAAACGAAGTTAATGAATTAATTTGGGATTGAGCTATTAACCTGTTTTATTTTTTGGTGTCTTGAACAAATACGCTTGTTTAGACAATGAAATAGCCAATAGGTAAAGAGAACGACATACAAGATTTAATCAAATCAATTAGCATAGAAAGCAATGTAGTGCAATAACAGGTTTGATACATGCACCATAAAATCTCATATGATCAAGAACCATTCACATAACCAAATAAGCTATTCGACATAATTAAACACAAAAGTAATGGCATAGCATAAAGAGTTAAAGTAGTCAGCAACTATTACAAACCATAATATATCAAGCAAAGACAGATAAAGAGGCACGAGTAAGTCTTGAAAACAGAAACAACTACTGAGTCCATAAAATGCCATAAAAAATAAATAAACCTAAGGGTAAGATGTCCTAGGTCTAACGTCTTCTAAACTATGGTTGAAGTGGAGGATGGTCAATCTGTTCATCAGGAATAGCAATGTTCTGGTCACCCCTGATCAGCATAGATAACTTCTGAAATTTTGAACAAAACAAAGCATTCTGAGCTTCAGCAATAGATTGAATCATATTCTTTATCGCTTGAAATTGGTTGTCTGAATAGGTAGTTCGACGATCTTCATAATGTTCCATGCCTACAAAGTATGAGTCTTTCAACCCTTGAAAGTGAAGATCCATGCGGTTGTTGAGTCGTTGCTCCATAGCTTCCATCTGAGCCAAACCGAAAGCAGAGTCCTGTGATGCTGTCCTAGAAGGCTCCACCTGATTTGTAGCATTCTGATCACCAATACCACCCTGATTATCATCATCGGACAAATCCAGATCAAAAGTAGTGTAGTCCTCCTGGTATTGCCAAGTAGTACCATACTTGTATATACCCATTTTATGAATGAGGCTTTCACCAACCAGATGATCCTTATCAGTATACTCAACAATGATGGTGTCAGAAACATCAATATGCAAATAATCCACAATGCGTGAAATGAAAGTATTGTAGGAAAGCAGCTTAGACTGAGACAGAGACACACTGTTCATAATTTTCAATATTTCCTCAGGCCAGTTGATCATTACACTATTCTTCACAGCATACATGAAACGCAAATCATTACAGTAGGTTGCGCGTGATTTGTGTTCCTCTGTACCAGAATGTAAGCAATGACATAACGCAACAGCCTGTTCTCAACAGATAACGACCCATCTATGGTCAGTTGACCCGGTATATACAAGTGAGGACCTCGAAAGAATGACTTATAAACCTCAGTAGGATCAAAGTTATCCTTAACCCAGAAGCAATCTCATATTCCATAACCCGAAGATGACAAACCACCGACATTCATAAACAGTTCATCATTAATCTCAAACAATTTACCAGAAATCATAGACTAGTATCTTCCATCCTTATATCTGAAATTCGCATAAAATTCCCTAACTAGAGCAGGGTAAACTTGTCACTTTAATTCCAGAAATTGAACGGCTCCCTGAGCC
>NW_017727907.1:79926-80467 GCF_001865875.1 Lupinus angustifolius
CATTCTCATCCTCATCCTATCCTCATCCTCTTCCTCATGCTCATTCTACTCCTAATCCTATTTTCATCCTATCCTCGTCCTCATGCTCGTCCTCGTCCTATCCTCATCCTCGTCCTCATCCTCAACCTCATTCTCTTCCTCATCCTCGTCTTCATCCTCATCCTATCCTCATCCTCTTCCTCATGCTCATTCTACTCCTAATCCTATTTTCATCCTATCCTCGTCCTCATGCTCGTCCTCGTCCTATCCTCATCCTCGTCCTCATCCTCAACCTCATTCTCTTCCTCATCCTCGTCTTCATCCTCATCCTATCCTCATCCTCATTCTCGTCCTCATCCTCTCCTCATCCTCTTCTTCATCCTCGTCCTCATCCTATCCTCATCATCATCCTCATCCTCTTCCTCTTCCTAGTCCTCTCCTCATCCTCATCCTCGCCTCATCCTCATCCTCATCCTCCTCCACATTCTCATCCTCATCCTTATCCTTTCCTCATCCTCATCCTCATCCTCATCCTATCTTCATCCTATCTTCATCCTCTTCC
>NW_017727908.1:0-381 GCF_001865875.1 Lupinus angustifolius
TCCTGCGCCACCACCAGCACCAACACCTCCTCCAAAGCCGCCACCTCGAAGTCCTCCTCCTACACCACCACCAGCACCATCACCTCCTCCAATGCGACCACCATGTCCGCCTCCTATTCCTCCTCCTGCGCCACCACCAGCACCACCACCTTCTCCAATGCCCCCACCATGTCCACCTCCAAGTCCTCCTCCTACACCACCACCAGCACCACCACCTCCTCCAATGCCACCACCATGTCTGCTTCCAATTCCTCCTCCTACACCTCCTCCTCCTCCAATGCCACCACCACGTCCACCTCCAATTCCTCCTCCTGTACCGCCACCAGCACCTCCACCGCCGCCAATGCCAACACCATTTCCACCTCCTGTTCCTCCTCCTGC
>NW_017727908.1:481-6281 GCF_001865875.1 Lupinus angustifolius
TTCTGGTATTCATTATAGTATATATATCTCTGCTATAACACTCTTGAGATAATAAGAAACAATGTTTTTTCTATATGGTATCCAGAGCCACTTGATTTTTTTTTCCTATCTCCCTACCTGTTTCTTCTTTTCTACTTCCTTTCATGCTAACAATACTCGCTCTCTTCTAGCTCTTGCAAACTCCTCCACATCTAATATGAATTTTCAAATACCTTTTATCACTATTAAGCTGGATCGTGACAACTATTCCTTATGGTGATCCAGTGTTCTCTCTGCCCTTGAAACTTTTGAGCTAGAAGCTTTTGTCCTAAACCCTGTGCCCCCATCAGAGATGCATTCTACTACAACCACTGCTGGTATTTTCACCACTGAACCCAATCCTGATTATGTACTATGGAAAAAGCGTGACAAATTTGTGCTCCTTTGGCTTAGGTCCACACTCTCAGAACGAGCTCTCTCTTTGGTTGTGCGTGCCACTTCCTCTCACATGGTGTGGCATGCTATCGAGAAGAAATTCCAGGCTCAGACTAGAGCATGTCGTATTGCTCTTAAGTCTCAACTCTAAACTATGTCAAAAGGAGGTCTACCTATGTAGGAATACCTTGAACGTAAGCGCTCTATTGTTGATTCTCTGGCTGAAAATTTGCACCCTATTTCTAATGAGGATCTTGTAGGCTACATCTTAAGTGGTCTTGATTCTTCCTGTTGATGATCTCACTGGCTTACTACTCCAAGAGGAAGCTCGCATAGAACACGAGCACTCTCGTCACACATTCCCATTTCTCCACCTATCAATCAAGCACAACTTCTTCCTACACTTGCTGCCTTCACTACCCGACGAACATTCATTCGACAAACATTTAACAACAATAATACAAGTTCTTCCACAACTCGCAGCAATGATAACTATCGTCACCATCCTATCTGTCAAATCTGCAGCAAACCTGGCCATGAGGCCATTGACTGTTGGCAGCAAGCCAACCAAACCGATTTTCCATCCAGGCGTTCACTTCCCAGGGATTCCTCACGTCAAGCATGTTTGGCTCAGTCTGCTAATTCTACCACTATCGTAGATCCATCGTGGTATTGCACATCCACATGAATCTATTTTGAGACGCATATTATCTACATTTCATCTTTCTGTTTCCTGTAATAACTTTCCCCAAGTATGTGACTCATGCCAACTTGGGAAAAGTCACCGATTTCCACTGCCTACCTCTCACATTCCTTCATTTGAACCATTTGATTTAATTTACTCTGATGTATGGGGTCCTTCGCCTCTTTTTTCAATAAATAGACAACGTTATTTTGTGTTTTTTGTTGATGATTGTACGAAATTTGTTTGGATTTATTTCATGTCATAAATCCCAGGTTTTCAATATCTTTGTACAATTCAGGAACATGATCAAAACACAATTCAATCATAACATCAAGAGTCTTCAATCTGATTGGGGTAGCGAGTACCGCAATGTTTCCTCTTTTCTTAAGCAACATGGAATTGATCATCGACTCTCTTGTCCATACACTCAAGAACAAAATGGTGCTGTTGAACGTCGTAATCGTATAATTGTTGACAAGGAACTTACTTTACTTGCGCAATCATCACTTCCGCATATATTTTGGGAACATGCATTTAAAGCAGCAACATACCTCAAAAGTCGCACTATCACTCTAGTCCTACAGTATTAGTCACGTATCAAAAGCTATATCACAAAGTACCACACTATAGCTTTCTTAAGATATTCGGTTGTTTGTGCTATCCTTTCCTAAGGCATTATAATAAACACAAAATTGATTTCAGATCACTTCCTTTTGTTTTTCTTGGATACAGTGTAGCTCACAAAGGGTATCTCTGCCTTCATGCACCATCATCTAGGTTATATGTTTCACGGCATGTTGTTTTTAATGAATCTGTATTCCCATATGCTACCGTAACACAACCAACCTCACCTCCGTCAACCTCCTTCCCCATGACCAGCCCGACAAATCTTCTTCAAATTCATGTTCCCTTATCATCCACAAACCCAACATTACCTACTTCACTTCCTAACGATCCCCTCTATATCGTCGCCATCAATTCCTCCAACTCATAATCCATCATATACCAATTCTACCAAAAGCTCACGTGCCAAACATACATACCCCTCAACTTCACACTATAGGCCTGCAGATTCCAGCACTCATACTATGGTCACCCGTGCTCAAACTCACTTACAAACAAGCGGTTCTACATGCTTCCTGGCAACAAGCCATGCAAACAAAATTTGATGCTCTAGTCAAGAATAATACGTGGGCTCTCGTTCCCTGTCCATCTAATGTGAATGTGGTTGGATGTAAGTGGATCTACAAGCTGAAACAACATCCTGATGGTTCCATTGACCATCACAAAGCTCGCCTAGTTGCTCAAGGCTTTAGTCAACAGCCTGGTATTGATTTTTTTGATACATTCAGCCTTGTCATTCGGCAATCTACTATTCGCTTAGTCCTCTCCATTGCCCTCTTTAATGGCTGGTGTATTTCTAAATGGTGCATTACAAGAGCGAGTGTATATGAAGCAACCCTCCGGGTTTGAACATCCTCCCATCCTCACTATGTGTGTCACCTCCAAAAATCCATTTACGGCTTAAAGCAAGCACCACGTGCATGGTTTAATACACTCAAGCGGTATCTAGTCCAACAAGGGTTTCATGCTTGCCAATCCGACACTTCACTATTTGTTCATGTCTCCTCCACTTGCATCATCTACATTCTGGTCTATGTTAATGATTTAGGGTTGCAAATCACTAGAAATTTTGCGGGAATCACTCTCTCTCAAGATAAATATATTCACGATATTCTTGAACGAAGCAACATGATAGAGGCTGCACCAATTGCTACTCCCATTGACCCTAGTTCTAAGTTAACTGTTACAGGTGAGCCCTTTCATAACCCACGACTATTCCGCCAAGTTGTGGGTTCCCTTCAGTATGTCACTATTACCCGACCTGATATTGCGTTTGTCAATCGTGTTTGCCAGTACATGCATTCACCAACCACTCTTCATTGGCAAGCCACAAAACGCATTATGAGATATCTTCATAGGATTTCTCATTATTGCCTTCACTTTACTCCAACAACAACATCATCTCTTTTAGCCTAATGTGATGCTAGTTGGATGTCGTATACTGATGATAGCAGGTCCCAATACGGATATGCTATATTCCATGGTTCTAATCTCATCAGTTAGACTTCAAGAAAGCAAAAGGTTGTTGCTCGTTCAAGCACTGAATCAGAATATTGATCCCTTGCATACACTACTACTGAGCTATTATGGCTTAAACAACTCATAACTGACCTCCAAGCACCGATTTCTCATCCTCCTTTGCTGCTATGTGACAATGTAGGTGCAATTTTCATGTCCAAAAATATCGTTATTCATACACGATCAAAGCACATTGCCTTGGATTTTCATTTTGTTAGAGAACAAGTTGAATCAAATTCGCTTCCAATCAATTATGTTTCTTCAGCGGATCAACTTGCTGACATTTTCACGAAACCGTTATCGAAGGATCATATAACACAATTGTGTTCCAACCTTCAAGTTCATCCAGTACTTGAGCTTGTCGGGGTTAATAATCAACCTGTCTGTTCATGACTGTTTTGAAGCTTGTTATTTTATTCCCTAGTCTTATGTATACTATTATACTTAGTGTCATGTATTTAGGACATCCTAGTTTATTTTCTGGTATTCATTATAGTATATATATCTCTGTTGTAACACTCTTGAGATGATAAGAAACACTGTTTTTCTATACTTTCTATTACTAGAAAGGGAATTGCATAAAAACCAAACGGGGAAAAATTCTAAGATATGTGACAGTTTTATCCTTTAAATGTAATGTGATAACATTTTTACTCTTAAATGTAAAGGAAAAATCAATAATTTATGTCTCCATTATTGGAGAGATTTTTTCCCAACTATGATAGGCACCATTGTTGAGATGTTGCCACCATATTATGTGATGGGGGGAATAATTAATTAGTACCACTAGTTAACCAATTGTGTGACCAATCATGACTGAAGTTAACACTTTATGATCTTGAATAGAGATAAGTGTTAGGTTAAGAATAGAGATAAGTGAAGAAGAATGTACTTAAGATCAATTGTGATCTTGACTATTTCTTTATTGCAAGATTGAAAATCAATGCTGAAGTTAACACTTTGAGAAGTAAATCACAAAATCTAACTGATTCCTCAATTAGTTAGCTTTCCCTCCAATTCTTACTTTCTGAAAGGATACCCCAACTACATCAACTACTTTCTATTTATAATCATTCCCTCCTAAGTAACTATTAACTATTTTGTTACAACAAACTCTAACCCCCCTACATTTTGGGCTTACTTCTCCTAACATACACATTCTTCATATGGGGTTTATTTCTTTTCCTAAAACCCCCCCTAATAGAGCCATATTGTCCTCAAGAGGAAATGATGGAAACTTCTCTTGCAACAAAATAGCTACCTCCCAAGAGTTGTTGCAATTTGACAGATTTATACATTTTTCCAACACTTCATTCTGTCCTTGTCGAGTCTCCCTCCATTCAACAATGTCCTTTGGTTCCACTTCCAATTCAAACTCTTTATTCAACAATGTAGGAAAAGGTTGAGGATCCTGGTTAGGTTTAAGAGTCTGCTTCAATAAGTGTTAGGTATCAGTGGCAGAATACACCTACAAGAGGGATTGAATAGGTGTGGTGGAGCTCAAGTTCCGCTTTTCTGGTTTTTACACAATTGCTGAAAAATGCTCAGTTAATCGTTTAAGCATTGTTCATAATCGATTAACCAGTAACAGAACCAGAATGACCAGAACAGTAACTTGCACAGTTATTAACAAACACACAAACAAATATAGAATAGATACTTCTGTGCAAGATTAACAATAATATAGCAATGAACAAGTATGCAAAATATTAGCTCCAAACATGTATTAAAACTTCTTGAAATATAAAAGAGAAAAGGATAGAAAAGATTGCGCAGGGATTTTATCCTAGTTCATTTTTCTATCCACTGCAAAACTACATACAGTCCTCCCCTCTGATTTGTGAGATTTTCCTTCTTCACTATGAAACACAATGTAAGTTACATACACGCTTCCAAATACAAAACTTGAACGCTCCCTTCTTGGAACCCAAAGAACTTCATCACCTTTTTTTACACGATTCGACCCCAGCCAAGGTGTGAAGAACACCTTACCTAACCACAGCTAGGATTTTCCCAATCCTTGAATGCAAAGCTTTGAGTTATGAATGAGTACTTAATACTCGGATATTACAATGAAAATCAAAGCCTAAAAACCTAAGCAAGAACTCACAAGACGTCCTAGTCTAATATGAATGTTCATGCATGAGGTTTCTGAAAATATGCAATCTTTAAAGAACTATCTTTCTCTTTTCAAGAAACACAAGATTAATCCAAGAAAGCTTTTGAAAGAAACGTGCAAGATGAATGTGAAAGCTAAAGCCTTAGCATGATTTAATCTTTCTCCTAATTCAACACTTTCTAATAGATTCTAACAATGATGATCTATATCCTTTCTCTTGTGTTTTTCTCTCTTTTTCTTCATAGTCGTTTCTATAATTAGCCAGTATTTATAGAAAACAGATTTTGGCTCTTAAAACGGTTTTTCAATTATGCTGTTGAAATAGAAGAAAAACATACACGTTAATCGATTAAGCCATGAGGTTAATCGATTAACCAGTGTATTTTTAATACATGATTAAATGGTAAACTACTTATATGTTATATGCTCATGCAATACAT
>NW_017727908.1:6381-9031 GCF_001865875.1 Lupinus angustifolius
AGGGCGACCAAATGATTTACAACATGAGTAAAACGTTTTTGCATATTACATATAGATTCATCAGGAAGCATGCGAAATAACTCATACTCATGCATAAGCGCATTTAGTATAGCGCGCTTAACTTCACTCGTGCCTTCGTGGGTAACTTGTAAATTAACCCACATTTCTTTTGCATTAAGGCACTGCGAGACTCTAAAGAATTCGTCATATGATATGGCCGAAGTAATAATGTTCTTGACCTTAAGGTCATGTTGGACCTTTCTTTTCTCAGTATCCGTCCATAAGCCTTTAGGCTTTTCTTTAAACTCGCCATCCACCATATGAAGTGGAATGTATGGACCATTGACAACGGAATCCCAAATGTCCATGTCTATTGCCTCGATATAGATTCTCATGCGAACCTTCCAATAGCCATAGCCTTCGCCACTGAATATGGGAGGACGGTTAATGGATGCGCCATCAACGTCAAATGGGTTATTAGAGCCCATATATACTCCCTCTCGGATCACGCGGATGCGGTTGAGCTAGCACGTCGTACTAGCTCTGATACCACTTCTTAGGTCTCAGTGGTGGAATACACCTAGAAGGTGGGGTTGAATAGGTGTGGTGGAGCTCAAGTTCCACTTTTCTGGTTTTTACACAATTGCTGAAAAGTGCCCATTTAATCGATTAACCAGTAACAAAACCAGAATGATCAGAATAACAACTTGTACAGTTATTAACAAACACACAAACAGATGTACAATGGATACTTTTGTGCAAGATTAACAAGAATATAGCAAGGAACAAGTATGCAAAATATTAGCTCCAAAAATGCATTAAAAGTTCTTGAAATATAAAAGAGAAAAGGATAGAAAAGATTACGCAGGCATTTTATCCTGGTTCATTTTGCTGTCCACTAGAAAACTAAATCCAGTCCTCCCCTCTGATTTGGGATATTTTCCTTCTCCACTATGAAACAAAATGTACGTTACATACACACTTCCAAATACAAAACTTGAACGCTCCCTTCTTGGAACCCAAAGAACTTCGTCACCCTTGAAAACCTTTCTTACGCGACTTTTCTTACCGCGATTCGGCCCCAACCAAGGTATCGCTCTTTATCCCAAGACCTCCAAGTCTTTATGAAGAACACCTTACCTAACCGCATCTAGGATTTTCCAATCCTTGAATTACAATACTTTGAGTTATGAATGAGTACTTAATACTCGAATATTACAATGAAAATCAAAGTCTAAAAATCTAAGAAAGAACTCACTAGACGTCCTAGTCTAATATGAATGTTCATTCATGAGGTTTCTGAAAATATGCAATCTTTAAAGAACTATCTTTCTCTTTTCAAGAAACACAAGAATAATTGAAGAAAGCTTTTGAAAGAAACATGCAAGATGAATGTGAAAGCTAAAGCCTTAGCATGATCTAATCTTTCTCCTAATTCAACACTTTCTAATAGATTCTAACAATGATGATCTATATCCTTTCTCTTGTGTTTTTCTCTATTTTTCTTCATAGTCGTTTCTACAATTAGCCAGTATCTATATAATACAAATTTTGGCTCTTAAAAATGGTTTTTCAGTTATGTCAACACTTTCTAATAGATTCTAACAATGATGATCTATATCCTTTCTCTTGTGTTTTTCTCTCTTTTTCTTCATAGTCGTTTCTACAATTAGCCAGTATTTATAGCATACAAATTTTGGCTCTTAAAAACGGTTTTTCAGTTATGCTGTTAAAATAGCAGAAAAACATACACGTTAATCGATTAAGCCATGAGGTTAATCGATTAACGAGTGTATTTTTAATACATGATTAAATGGTAAATTATTTACATGATATATGCTCATGCAATACATGATTTCCAAATATAATACCTTTAATGCATAAAACCAATGTATTCAAATCCATGAACCTAATTATCATACATTTCTAGATGATGTCTCATTTCAGTGGATTAATTACTTTATTAAGTCTTGTGAGACTCACACCTAGGTTTACCTAACCTAGACTCAATATCTATGGCAAGCATCTTAGACTTCTAAAAAGATAATAAAGAATTATAATATAAGTCTAATAAGACACCACTTGAGCCCTCTGCATGTTGATTGTTGAACCATCTTCAAGCTTTAACTAATTCCTTGTCTTCATCAAAACATAGGCAAATGTTGCTAATGCAATCCTTGATGCTTTGCACTCTCAATAAGGATACATGAAATAATGGAGGCAACTTTAACTTGTATGTCACTTGCCTATAGAGATGGAAAAACAGGCAAAGCCTACAAGCCCGCCACATAGTCCGTAAAATTTTGCAGGTAGGGCATAGAAATTTTGTCCATTAGCCCTGCCTGTCATGCCTGTAGGCATTTCTATTGGGCAATACGGTGGCCCATGGGCATTACCTAAGAGAGAAAAATTAAGAAAAAATCAAAAAACATGTATGATATGATGTGATTTAATGCCTAAAAAAATTGTGATATGAAATTTTTAATTTCTTTTTATTATTTAACAATGCATGCTGACATCCGGATTAAAACTGGTAAGGCATGCAACTTTTGTCCATCAGGACAATGCAAGCATGTCCACACACTCTTAAATTTTAAGGGCATTTGTGGGAACGTGCAAAACAGGTCGGACAACCCGTTTTGCCAACTCT
>NW_017727908.1:9131-10642 GCF_001865875.1 Lupinus angustifolius
GAGATGCTTTTGATTCCAAATGAGGTTACAAAATTATGTTTTTGCACCTCATTTGCCAACTCCATTACCCTTGAACTTATATGAACTAAAAGCATTAAAATAGCCAAAGAACACTCTCAAATGAGAAAGAACTAAAAGGTGGAAGAAAAATGGTATGTACAATGAGTGAAAAGTGATGTGTATTATGTGAAGAAATGAAGGTGCCTTTTATAGGCATTCTGGATTGCCAAGCTTCACTTCATGGCTGCCTGGCTCACTAGTCCAAGCTGGTGGGTCAGCAGCTTGTCCCATCTTGGGCAGCTAGCTTGAACAGTCTATTATGGGCTAGGTTACATGCATGGCGACACCTCCTANATAACTTGAATGCATTGCATTCAAAAGATGATACAAATGAAGAAAATAAATAACCTTAGACATTCTGGATTGCCAAGCTTCACTTCATGGCTGCCTGACTCACTAGTCCAAGCTGGTGGGTCAGCAGCTTGTCCCATCTTGGGAAGCTAGCTTGAACAGTCTATTATGGGCTAGGTTACATGCATGGCGACACCTCCTACTTGCTTGTTAAGAACATATGTCATGCACGAGGTCATCTGCTTGACCTTCAAGTAAAGAATAGGCAAGTTGCTTGGTGAGTTAGATAAGCTTTCTTCATGGCAAGGTTTCTGACCTGTCTGGCTGCCGAGCTTGAGCTTGACCCACGCCCAGGTGCTTGGTTCCTTCATGGTGAAGGAACCATCCTTTCTTCATGGATGGGTTTGGTTATGGATGGTTGGTTTCTTCATGGTGAAGAAACCAACTTTTCTTCATGGTGAAGAAACCAACCTTTCTTCATATAGATGCAACCTTTTTTCCATGCTTTTTGAGTTGATTTTAGTTGGTACTTGACACTTTTGGGCATGATTTCTTCAAGCGTAAGCCATCTTTTTGGTGACAAGCTTAAGCACACAACATGTGATACTTAGCTTGTTTGTTTTTAGTTTTTTCCTTTGGACTTTGGTTTTTGATTTGGCATGCATTCTTGGCTTTCTTCTAATTTAATCAATTTCCTACAAAATTCATCGGTAACTTGGACAAGAGGTGAACAAAAATTATATTGACCAATAATGCCAAATTTATCTAAAAAGTGTTGAATTAAGTTAGTTTTCACATTTTTGCATAGGATAAGTTCCATAAAAAGTATATGAAAATTAGGTATTTTTGGCACTTATCAACTCCCCTCAAATTAAGACTTTGTTTGTCGCTAAACAAAGGTAAAATAACAACTACTTGGGTTTGGAAAAATTAAATTTTTAAAATATCAAAACTATGCGTCATTTCAAAGTTTGCGTGAGATGTGTTTATGATTATGTGATTTTGAATCATAATGCTTCAAACATAGAATGAACACATCTTTTCAAAAATTCATTTAGCATTTCACTTATAAAAAATGTTATCAATCAAAGAGATGCATTTTCACACACAGTTTAGAAAAAGAACCAAATGGGTAAGTGTTTAACTCAAAACTCAACTTA
>NW_017727908.1:10742-10999 GCF_001865875.1 Lupinus angustifolius
GGTTTGCAAGAATTTTATTTTATTTTTGTTCTCAATGTGACGCCCCGAAAATTACTCCAACAAATCTTGCTCAAAAATGGGTAGAAATTTTTTTAATAATGAAGTCATATAAAATTTATTTCCATATATTCGTTTCATTTTCGGAAAATAACTTCGAATCATACTTCATTATAATATCATAAAATGTTGATATGAAGTACAAGGCGGAATCCTAATTGCCGCCCAAATAAAACAACTCACAAAATAAATACCCTACA
>NW_017727908.1:11099-11341 GCF_001865875.1 Lupinus angustifolius
AGGGAGTCACCAACCTTCCATCCGCCTGGATGTTTGGCATCGTCCGACGGCCTGCTCTCCTCCATACTGGGGAATTCATCGCATCATCCCAAGTTTGTCGCCTCCTGGAAGGTCCTGCAGCATTTGGCCCCTAAGGGGTCACAGACTGGGTCGACAGCACAACAGGTGCTGGTCTACGAGGTGGGAGGGTAAATGAAGCTTCCAGCTCCTCGTGATGGTAGGGAAAGCACATGAAAGATCCA
>NW_017727908.1:11349-11462 GCF_001865875.1 Lupinus angustifolius
TCTCTAAGGCACAAGGGCCTTTGTAGACATCTCTTGGGACATCGAAAAGCAGTAACTCTGAATCCTGACCAAGCGACCCATATGAACGAGACGCGAATAGAAGAAAAATAGAA
>NW_017727908.1:11562-12142 GCF_001865875.1 Lupinus angustifolius
AAGGATATATTGCTCTGAAGAACTGTCCATTTCAGGACGGTGTTGTATCAAACACTTTCCAGACATCACTCTCATTGATCCTGATTGCAAAGAGGGGTTGTCAGAGATCGTCTAGTTTGCGCTGTGAGAACTGTCCGATCCAACATAATACCTCATCCAGGAATACAAGGGACTCGTCTCACCTAGACTCACCCTCAAGACTTTGCTGACGAACCACCGCCATCATCGTCCCTTTCAACATCTCGGGGCTCGTTCGTCTCCCGTAAATTTCCTCTCCACAACTTCATTATCCATAATGAGTATGCACACTAACCAAGGTTAGCCGATTAAATCTTTTAATCCTTATTTTGTATGATCGGCCCAACCTAATACATCTCCAAGAGGAATGCTTCTTGTGGGACCCGATCTTACGTCAACACGTAATTAGAGGAATAACATCCCTACCACTACGAACCATCGCTGAATCACCCTCACATAGCCAAGCCTCTTACGGTCAGACGACCTCGTTGCATGGTACATGTAGTCCTTTTTGGGCATTGCCCGAATCACGGCATCACAGTCGAAAACCTTGCTCTAAATA
>NW_017727908.1:12242-13804 GCF_001865875.1 Lupinus angustifolius
CTCAATTATTGATATCAAAGAGCTTAACAAAGAACTTAATTGTTCCATATCAAATAGCAAAGAACTTGATTGTTCCATATCAAAATAGCAAATAACTTAACAAAGAACTTAGCAAAAGAACTTAATTGCTCCATAGCAAAGAATTTAATTGTAATAGATAACGTAACAAAGAAGTTAACTTTTCTTCTATATACAACCCAACAACTGCACTCAATTGTTCCATATCAAAATAATTCAACCTCTAAATTGTTCTAAATTATAGATTCTTATAAAAAAGGAACGTGCATAAAAAACAACTACCCACTTAGGAAATCAAAACAAGTTAAAATCACTCCATTGCACATCCATCTGTTTACCAAGATCAAACTTGGATGCTTTCAGGATCTTAACTTTACCACATGTTGCCTTCTCAATCTCTTTCCCAATACACTCAAGGATGAATATCTACACCAACTCTTTTAGATCGATGGATGTGTCCTGGTTGACCATGATCTACCTTATCTTCCTGCAAACCTAAGAATAGAAACATATATTTTGCATTATTAGCTACACATTATATCCTCCACCAACACCACAATAAGGAAAAACTAAAACAAAATAAGAGGGGAAAATAACAAGTGACAAAAACCCAATTCAAGATGGTTACATTAGGAAAGCAGATCCAGAAAATTGATTAGCAATTTGAAGCAAATCAATAAGAATGCAACACTCACTAAGTAATAAATTGGTAAATCATTTGAAGGAAATAAGTATGCAAACACCAAGTAACAACAATAATCGCATTATATCAAATACATCTAATTATACTTTCTTCTCTACTTCAACACTAAAGGTCAAGGAGATAGTGATGCATAAATTTGTTTTAATCCAACATACTTATCCTACCAAATTCTATATCCTTGTTCTATCTCCCTAAAATCTAATCAAGGCGGATCAGACATTTCAGTGTACAAGATGAGTATATAACCAAAGATTGCTTTAAAACAATTACTGAGGTACAGAAAGAGCATGTCTTGCAATAATTTCAAAAAAGGAATATAAGCAACAAAACAAAGTGTAGTATTTGGTTTCAACTTATATATATAGGGAATCACATAACTCTATGTCATCCTATAAATTAATTTTGATCTAGATAATAACTAAATATAGATAGAGAAGAAAACAAGAAAGTTTTAAGAAACTAACAAAATTCACAACAAAGGTATTACCTAAGAAATCAAACTAAAAGCAACACAGTAAGAGGTGGAGAAAGTGTGGTACAATGCAATAGAAATGGTCCAAAAATTAAGTAATGAAGAAAGGTCCAAAAATTTCTAATTAGAAATGGTAAAGGATTCACTTTTTGGAATCCACCAGCGACTACTACACTATACAAACAACCCACCTCACTCTTCTCATACTCTTAAATTATTATTCCATAACCCCATTATAACTTCTCCACTCTCATTAACTCACTATGTTATGATACCCCTACTTGAAATAGTAATATCTTCTCTCTCTATGTAATAGCCAAAGAATGTGGAAAAAGAGAAAAACGTATTCCTATAGCTTTCTCTTCTGAA
>NW_017727908.1:13904-14982 GCF_001865875.1 Lupinus angustifolius
TGAAGCTTTGAGTACAATAACAACGTTATCTGCTTCACATTAGTATGAATGGCTCAAGGAACCTGTTATAGATTAAAGGATTATGAATTGTATACAATAATTTTGCGAAATTAGTAAATAATCATATCAATGAGAAGGACAAAATTAAGCAATGAAAGGTTTAACACATAAAATCCCTGAATTATAGTTTTATTGAAAGATGATAAGAAATCAGAGCAAGAGACTCACATTTTTGGGTCATCACTTTAGTAGGATGAGTTTGGGTTTGTCTAAACTTAACCATACTAAGTTTTTCTTGTCAAAACTAGTGGGGTTGATGGAACACCAACAAATTTAATTTGACTATTATTAACATGCTTACCTCAAATGTCTTTCTCCATTACCGCTACATGTTTAGTTAAGTTTTACCATCAATAAAGTAATAGCTAGATATTATTATCGACTTCATTAGCTTTTAGAAAGCACACAAGATTGTCAAATTGTCTATACAATATCTGTAATCAACATTTCATGTTGTTCATGACAAGCCATATGTTTGAAATTAAAAGAATAAGAATACATACCTATTAGCTTCGTCTTTAATTTCCTTACAGAATTAGGGATTTCATGACATATCCATGCAATCTCGAATGTTTGTTATGAAATCTCGAATTAGGAAATGAGAAGAAAAACGAATGACCAATTGAATAAAAATGAAAAAACAAGTGAAGAAAAACCGAAGGAACGAACAAGTGACCCGTTGAATGGAAATGAAGAACAAGTTTCAAAATAGTGATGAAGAGTTAGTGTCAAGGCGAAGAAAAACCTGGAAATAAACTCGGAAGGAGAAGCTTGTGGATATTGTGGTCCTCATAAGGAAGGAAGTAATGAATAATGGTGATGAAGAGTTGTGGAATGGTTTCATCGTTGAGGAGAAGCTGAAGGATTTGTGAAGAAAAAAAATTTGTGAAGTGGAACTACTTAAATTAACGTGGGGTTCTACTTTCAAAAAATTAATAAAATCATAAGACCACGGTTTTTTTTCATAAATTATATAACTACGAATAGAAAAACCATTGTCAAAGAGAATGATAATAGG
>NW_017727908.1:15082-16057 GCF_001865875.1 Lupinus angustifolius
CAGACATAGTAGCTTTGATATCTCTACTGGAATAGATATTGTATATTCTCTTGTACCGCTTATTACCATTAAACTTAGAGAAACACTTAGTTTGTAGAGTTCCAAAATATGATCCATCTGCGAACATTTGAATTCTAGTCATTGATGGTAGTTATCAATTTGGAACACACTACATAGTAGCAGTACATGACATGTGGCATTTGGAGAAATATCCAATCATGATTGTAGTTGTGATCAAAGCTGAACCGGTGGGACTCGGTGATTCAATTGTTGATCGAGTTTGATTGATGATGACACATAGCTATTTGGAACACAATGGGTTGTTCTTGTTGAGGGTTCAAGCAAATATGGAAATTATAAGCATCAAGCACATGTGTGACATGCATGTCAATTGTTGGCAAAAGGTGAGTTGAAAGATGAGAACATAGTGATATTTATGTATGACGAGATAGCTATGAATGAGATGAATCGAAGACATGGAGTAATCATCAACCATCCACCTTGACCATATGCATATACTGACTTTGGCTACCTATGAAGTCCATTTTTCCATTCTTAGAGAGAGTGTTCTTACTACTGGACAAGGCAAATGATTCCTTTGTGGTCAGATGAGTCATGGCAAAATATAAAGCTAGGGAATTTGATGAAAAAGAAGAAGTATTGTGGTTAAAATGTCTTTTCAGTTCCTTATCGCATTCACATATGATTAATCTGCTTCCTCCATTAAAACCACATCACCCTTCTCTCTCTCTTATATACCTTCACTACTTTATATATTCATTAACCTTTTCATCCATTCATATATCAAAATTATTGTTGCTATCATAGGTAATGGTGTTGCTGAGTTTAACTTTAGGTTGAAGAAGATGGATTTTATTCAGAAAGATGATGTTGAACTTGATCCACCTAGTTGTCGTCCTATGTATCTTGCGGTGTCATCAGAGGTCAAGGTCGATGGAACTGGTTTTGTGTTAG
>NW_017727908.1:16157-16435 GCF_001865875.1 Lupinus angustifolius
AAATAAAATATTTTTCTTTAGTAATTAATTATTTGTGAAATAATTTTAATGGTATAAAAGAACGTGTTATTAGTGAGGGTGTCGTTTTAATACGAGAAGACAGAGTGTTAATACATTCCCTGATCCATAGCTGACTCTAGAGTTCATAATCTTTGTTTAAAGATCATATTATCCAATTCGGCATAAAGAGAGTTTTCGACGTTTTATCCGGAAAAAATGTAGCGGAACTACAAATCATTTGGGAGAGGAAAAAGTTGAGTTCGCTTCTTCCTAAGTTG
>NW_017727908.1:16535-16975 GCF_001865875.1 Lupinus angustifolius
ATAGACTTAAATACTATTATTTTTGTGTTCTTTCTTTAGAATAGTAAATTATTATCTTATAAACTCTTGTTTTATTATCTACAAGTTCTTATGATTATTTTTTAAACTTATTGGGTGTGGGAATTTTAAAAAGGTTTGCTTCCTCACACACTAGCATTGTCCACTTGAGCTTGCACACACATATGCCCTGAACCCGAGCATTAATGATTAGGATTTGAGATAGAATTTGGGATGGCAACTGGCACAGGTAATAGCAACCTCACTGCCTGTTCGAAAATAGGAGAGTATTACTCATACCCTCTAGTACCCGTACGGGTACCCGCATGTGGGGTTTTCCCATGTATTTCTTGGTACTCGCTGGTGCAACGTGTACCTGCGGGTTTCCTATGTTATAAATGAATTTCTAACTTCCTACTTCTATTATGTTTCAAATGAGATGA
>NW_017727908.1:17075-17392 GCF_001865875.1 Lupinus angustifolius
ATGTATCTAATATATATCATATCCGACACAAATATCTATATAACACATATCTATGTATGTGCTTCATAGCAGAAAAGCAAAAGGACATAGACTATGTTGCTGGAAAGTTGCTTGTAGATATCTAGTCCTATTACTTCATGAGCTTAGTGAACTTAGGGGCTCCAAGTTTTCCCAAAATTTACTTACATGTGCTATTCTTATACTAGCAATACACGAGGATGAATTCAGAACTCTCCTTTCAGTCTCTACAATATACTTAAAGAAGGTATATATACATAATTACGCATTTATACATAAATCTTCTTAGACATTATACA
>NW_017727908.1:17492-18117 GCF_001865875.1 Lupinus angustifolius
TAATGATTCAGATAACTCGTATTCCAAAGTTTTATAGGCTTTCTATAGTAAGGTCATAATTTGAATTGTCTCTAACTTCTCTGAAATTGGGAAGAAACTCTACCACCAACACCGTCTCTAAGCTATGAATTCCAAATAAAAAATAATTAAAATTATTTTATTGTCTAAACGAATTTTATGAAATTTCTATAGTAAGGTCATGGTCTTAGTCGTCTTTAAATTCTCTAAAAAAAGGAAGAAAGTCTATGACCAACACTGTCTCTAAACTATTAATTTCATACAACTAATAATTAAAAATTATTTTATCACGTAAATGAATTTTATGAAATTTTTATAGTAAGGTCATGATTCGAGTTATCTCTAACTTCTCTAAAAATTGGAAGAATATCTACGACCAACACCGTCTCTAATTATTAGTTCTATTAAATTAAAACAATCATATATTATAAATATTTTAAAATCAATAAAAAAATCAACCCCAATCAATATTTTCCAAAGCAACAATAACCAATTGAACCAATCAATTAATTTTCAAACCAGAACTACGTAGACTTGATTTCCCTATTGCACCTAGGGATACATATGAGCAAGATAAACTTCTGTGAGACACAAAAATAAAAATAAA
>NW_017727908.1:18217-20679 GCF_001865875.1 Lupinus angustifolius
AATTTTTATGCCTTTTGATTGAATATTCGACAAAAATGCTAAATCTATTGATGTTTTCTATTTGTGTGATTTGATATTCTCATTTTCTTAATAAAAAAAATATATTTTCTCTGCAAGGAATGTATGTTTCTAAACATGTAATAATACTTGTAGGGTGTTTACCACCAAATTCAATAAAAGATATAAACAACGTAACAAATGTAAACAAAGTAAAAGAAAAAAATGTACACAGTGTAATGAAGGTTAGGATAGTGTACTTTTTATTTTAATTAAAGATAATATAGTAATCATATAAATAACAGGTACCTCAAGTACGTGTACCATAATACCTATAACTGTTTTTATGTACTAGAGTATTTTTAAAAACTTGATTGTAAAATCTGCAGGTACCTGTTTGTATCCCATACCCGTTGGTACCTAGAGGTATGATTTTTTTTGCCATCCCTAGATAAAAGGGACACATGCTTTGTCAGTATATAGCCTCGATTCATATATGGTATTGAAGGAATGGACCACCCAGATCGTTTCTGGTATCAAGAGTTAGCGGCTTTGATGGCTCGATCCTTCTCATTTCAAGCACATGGTACTTTCTTACCTTTCTTTCGGAACTATATGCGATCTGGTGATCAGGAAGTCTAAAGCTTTTATCGAGTCCACTTCAAACAACATCTAGTACATTTCCGTAGAGTTGTAAGCTATATACATTTCAAAAAAATCATGTAGGATATACCTTATGTAGAACACGGGAAACAAACCATTTCTACTTTTATTATTTAAAATCGTAAAGTGGGACTTACCATCCTGAAAGTAGATGAGTCTGGCATCCAGGCCAAAGTGACATAAAGACACATTTGCAATTGATGTCATTATGCCGTGAGAATGGCTAATACCCATAATATAACCGCTAATGAGCTCAACGTCTAGGGATAATATTCATGTCATACATACTCAACGATGAGCTTAATGCCCTAGAGACATAGTCCATATCATATTGGGAAATTCGGGGTTATATCATTTAACTCCAGACTATAATCAATCATACTAAACCCATCAATGGGCTCAATGCCTAAGGATGAATTTATATCACCATATGAAGCTTAGTGTGAATATACATTAACAATATAATAAATATCAATATATCATGACAAGTATTGCATTTAAGGTTATACTATCTCCAAATAAGGCCCACTACCCTAGGGGACATTAATCATATATATCATTTATTCATGCATCCATTCATTATTTGGTTATTTAACACTTTTATAATTAATATTTTTCATATTCTTTTGTCGAAGAAAAATACCTGGTATAGTAAGACGTGGAGACTGATTCTCAAATCGTGGGTTCTATCAGCACTTTGTTAGTAAAGAAAGGGGTAAGGCTGGAATTACAGGTTGTTGATGTGAGTTGTCTAACAAATCTAGTCACCAAGATCCCTCAAGAGGTTTAGGATTAGTTAGCTATAAAATATGGAAGATTGGTCGACCTCCTCTTCATCACAGTTGATATAGAGACCTTAAATTAAAGGCCATAAAGGATACGATTCAGTAGTGGAATACTACTCTACATGTCTTTGAATTCCCAAACGTGGATGCATCCCCAACTCTGGAAGATTATGAAGTTTTCCTCGATATCGGTTCATCAAGCCTTCATATCGAATCATCAAGCAGACTCCAATTGTATCATTATAGTGATAATCAGAATGTTGCAAAGGATTATATTGAGAAATTAATTAGGACAAATGATTTATTTCAAATCAGCTATTTTTCAAAATAAAAGTTCTTCTTTGATTTAAAAACTTATATGTTGAACATTTAGTTTACATTTAAGTAAATTACATTCACAATCCCGAGTTTTGAAGTATTTTATAACGAAGCAAAAATAATGAAAAGACATTGGCTCTTAAGCTATTTGGAATTTTCTATATTATATATCATATTTTGATTAACTTAATCACACTTATCATCCATTTTTTGTTTAAAAGATACACTTATATATGTCAGAGAGGTAGTCAATGTAATGCATATATATAAATTAGGAGTGATATGTGCAAAAAAAAAGTAGTTTGTATAATTTTACTAAAACTCGACGAGTATCAGTGAAATTTACTCTTTAAATTCTACAAACTACTTTTTAAAAATAAATTCAGCTGAATGTGGGATCTAATATTCAGAGCTTAATGTTGATTGTATTTTTTTTTAAAATGTACATAATATCCACATTACCTCCATATCTGGAAATAACTTCTCCTCTTGTAGGGATGAAGTTGTGTATATCTAACCTCCCCAAACTCCAATAAGTAAGAGTATCATGTATTGGGCCAACTTTTATAATACACATAGTAGACTTTAATTTATTATGGATAAAAACATGTAGCAAAAAAAGATAAAATATATTTGATGAACCGCTGCTATTCTGATTTGCACAAAATGAATTCATTTGAATGTGAAGCCAAAGAAAGG
>NW_017727908.1:20779-21058 GCF_001865875.1 Lupinus angustifolius
TTGGACTGTCCTAAAGTAAGAGAACAATTTTGGTCTACATCTGTACAAGGTGGGGAAAGATTTTTGCGTTTGTAAAATCATAGTTATATAATTATCTCATTTATCCTAAATATAACGTATCATATTTACTGTACCTCGTACCATGAACTTTCATTATAAAGAATATCTCAAATTAATATAAAAAGTGATACATTGCATACTTGAACCACATATTTGTATTGCCTATCAATAAATGAATATTTGAATTAATGTGTAAGGAGATGTTGGATATAGCTACAG
>NW_017727908.1:21158-25051 GCF_001865875.1 Lupinus angustifolius
GCGTTCACTTCCCAGGGATTCCTCACGTCAAGCATGTTTGGCTCAGTCTGCTAATTCTACCACTATCGTAGATCCATCGTGGTATTGCACATCCACATGAATCTATTTTGAGACGCATATTATCTACATTTCATCTTTCTGTTTCCTGTAATAACTTTCCCCAAGTATGTGACTCATGCCAACTTGGGAAAAGTCACCGATTTCCACTGCCTACCTCTCACATTCCTTCATTTGAACCATTTGATTTAATTTACTCTGATGTATGGGGTCCTTCGCCTCTTTTTTCAATAAATAGACAACGTTATTTTGTGTTTTTTGTTGATGATTGTACGAAATTTGTTTGGATTTATTTCATGTCATAAATCCCAGGTTTTCAATATCTTTGTACAATTCAGGAACATGATCAAAACACAATTCAATCATAACATCAAGAGTCTTCAATCTGATTGGGGTAGCGAGTACCGCAATGTTTCCTCTTTTCTTAAGCAACATGGAATTGATCATCGACTCTCTTGTCCATACGCTCAAGAACAAAATGGTGCTGTTGAACATCGTAATCGTATAATTGTTGACAAGGAACTTACTTTACTTGCGCAATCATCACTTCCGCATATATTTTGGGAACATGCATTTAAAGCAGCAACATACCTCAAAAGTCGCACTATCACTCTAGTCCTACAGTATTAGTCACGTATCAAAAGCTATATCACAAAGTACCACACTATAGCTTTCTTAAGATATTCGGTTGTTTGTGCTATCCTTTCCTAAGGCATTATAATAAACACAAAATTGATTTCAGATCACTTCCTTTTGTTTTTCTTGGATACAGTGTAGCTCACAAAGGGTATCTCTGCCTTCATGCACCATCATCTAGGTTATATGTTTCACGGCATGTTGTTTTTAATGAATCTGTATTCCCATATGCTACCGTAACACAACCAACCTCACCTCCGTCAACCTCCTTCCCCATGACCAGCCCGACAAATCTTCTTCAAATTCATGTTCCCTTATCATCCACAAACCCAACATTACCTACTTCACTTCCTAACGATCCCCTCTATATCGTCGCCATCAATTCCTCCAACTCATACTCCATCATATACCAATTCTACCAGAAGCTCACGTGCCAAACATACATACCCCTCAACTTCACACTATCGGCCTGCAGATTCCAGCACTCATACTATGGTCACCCGTGCTCAAACTCACTTACAAACAAGCGGTTCCACATGCTTCCTAGAAACAAGCCATGCAAAAAAAATTTGATGCTCTAGTCAAGAATAATACGTGGGCTCTCGTTCCCTGTCCCGGGGGCTAATAACCAACCTGTCTGTTCATGACTGTTTCAAAGCTTGTTATTTGATTCCCTAGTCTTATGTATATTGTTATACTTAGTGCCATGTATTTAGGACTTCTTAGTTTATTTTCTGGTATTCATTTTAGTATATATATCTCTGCTATAACACTCTTGAGATAATAAGAAACAATGTTTTTTCTATATGGTATCCAGAGCCACTTGATTTTTTTTTCCTATCTCCCTACCTGTTTCTCTTTTTCTACTTCCTTTCATGCTAACAATACTCGCTCTCTTCTAGCTCTTGCCAACTCCTCCACATCTAATATGAATTTTCAAATACCTTTTATCACTATTAACGTGGATCGTGACAACTATTCCTTATGGTGATCCATTGTTCTCTCTACCTTTGAAACTTTTGAGCTAGAAGCTTTTGTCCTAAACCCTGTGCCCCCATCAGAGATGCATTCTACTACAACCACTGCTGGTATTTTCACCACTGAACCCAATCCTGATTATGTACTATGGAAAAAGCGTGACAAATTTGTGCTCCTTTGGCTTAGGTCCACACTCTCAGAACGAGCTCTCTCTTTGGTTGTGCGTGCCACTTCCTCTCACATGGTGTGGCATGCTATCGAGAAGAAATTCCAGGCTCAGACTAGAGCATGTCGTATGGCTCTTAAGTCTCAACTCTAAACTATGTCAAAAGGAGGTCTACCTATGTAGGAATACCTTGAACGTAAGCGCTCTATTGTTGATTCTCTGGCTGAAAATTTGCACCCTATTTCTAATGAGGATCTTGTAGGCTACATCTTAAGTGGTCTTGATTCTTCATGTTGATGATCTCACTGGCTTACTACTCCAAGAGGAAGCTCGCATAGAACACGAGCACTCTCGTCACACATTCCCATTTCTCCACCTATCAATCAAGCACAACTTCTTCCTACACTTGCTGCCTTCACTACCCGACGAACATCCATTCAACAAACATTTAACAACAATAATACAAGTTCTTCCACAACTCGCAGCAATGATAACTATCGTCACCATCCTATCTGTCAAATCTGCAGCAAACCTGGCCATGAGGCCATTGACTGTTGGCAGCAAGCCAACCAAACCAATTTTCCATCCAGTCGTCCACTTCCTAGGGATTCCTCCCGTCAAGCATATTTGGCTCAGTCTGCTAGTTCTTCCACTGTCATAGATCCATCGTGGTATTTTGACACTGGCGCTACAGATCATGTCACACCAGATGCTCGTAAGTTAACCACTACGGAAGACTACATTGGTAATGATAATCTACAAGTAGGCAATGGTAAACATCTCTCTATTACTCACATTGGTTCCTCTTCTTTATCAAAACTTTTCTTACCTTCGATATTCCTTGTTCCAAAGCTTACCAAAAACCTCTTAAGTGTTTCAAAATTAACACGAGACAATCATGTTTTTATGGAATTTTGGCCAACTCATTGTTGTGTAAAGGATTTTCAGGGCCAAACAATTCTACAAGGGGACATTGACAATGGATTATACAGGTTGCCTCTTTCCAATACTCGCTCAATCTTAAAGACGGCACTTGCTGGTGTTCGTACCTCGCTTCTTGGCTGGCATCAGAGGCTTGCACATCCACATGAATCTATTTTGAGACGCATATTATCTACATTTCATCTTCCTGTTTTCTGTAATATCTTTCCCCAAGTATGTGACTCATGCCAACTTGGGAAAAGTCACCAATTTCCACTGCCTACCTCTCACATTCCTTCATTTGAACCATTTGATTTAATTTACTCTGATGTATGGGGTCCTTCGCCTCTTTTTTCAATAAATGNAGGGGACATTGACAATGGATTATACAGGTTGCCTCTTTCCAATACTCGCTCAATCTTAAAGACGGCACTTGCTGGTGTTCGTACCTCGCTTCTTGGCTGGCATCAGAGGCTTGCACATCCACATGAATCAATTTTGAGACGCATATTATCTACATTTCATCTTCCTGTTTCCTGTAATAACTTTCCCCAAGTATGTGACTCATGCCAACTTGGGAAAAGTCACCGATTTCCACTGCCTACCTCTCACATTCCTTCATTTGAACCATTTGATTTAATTTACTCTGATGTATGGGGTCCTTCGCCTCTTTTTTCAATAAATAGACAACGTTATTTTGTGTTTTTTGTTGATGATTGTACGAAATTTGTTTGGATTTATTTCATGTCATAAATCCCAGGTTTTCAATATCTTTGTACAATTCAGGAACATGATCAAAACACAATTCAATCATAACATCAAGAGTCTTCAATCTGATTGGGGTAGCGAGTACCGCAATGTTTCCTCTTTTCTTAAGCAACATGGAATTGATCATCGACTCTCTTGTCCATACGCTCAAGAACAAAATGGTGCTGTTGAACATCGTAATCGTATAATTGTTGACAAGGAACTTACTTTACTTGCGCAATCATCACTTCCGCATATATTTTGGGAACATGCATTTAAAGCAGCAACATACCTCAAAAGTCGCACTATCACTCTAGTCCTACAGTATTAGTCACGTATCAAAAGCTATATCACAAAGTACCACACTATAGCTTTCTTAAGATATTCG
>NW_017727908.1:25151-26573 GCF_001865875.1 Lupinus angustifolius
CCACCTCACCTCCGTCAACCTCCTTCACCATGACCAGCCCGACAAATCTTCTTCAAATTGATGCTGCCTTATCATCCACAAACCCAACATTACCTACTTCACCTCCTAACGATCCCCTCTATATCGTCGCCATCAATTCCTCCAACTCATACTACATCATATACCAATTCTACCATAATCTCACGTGCCAAACATACATACCCCTCAACTTCACATTATCGGCCTACAGATTGCAGCACTCATACTATGGTCACCCGTGCTCAAACTCACTTACAAACAAGCGGTTCTACATGCTTCCTGGCAACAAGCCATGCAAACAAAATTTGATGCTCTAGTCAAGAATAATACATGGGCTCTCGTTCCCTGTCCATCTAATGTGAATGTGGTTGGATGTAAGTGGATCTACAAGCTGAAACAACATCCTGATGGTTCCATTGACCATCGCAAAGCTCGCCTAGTTGCTCAAGGCTTTAGTCAACAGCCTGGTATTGATTTTTTTGATACATTCAGCCTTGTCATTCGGCCATCTACTATTCACTTAGTCCTCTCCATTGCCCTCTCTAATGGCTGGTGTATGAAACAACTTGATATAAAAAATGCATTTCTAAATGGTGCATTACAAGAGCGAGTGTATATAAGCAACCCTCCGGGTTTGACCATCCCTCCCATCCTCACTATGTGTGTCACCTCCAAAAATCCATTTACGGCTTAAAGCAAGCACCACATGCATGGTTTAATACACTCAAGCGGTATCTAGTCCAACAAGGGTTTCATGCTTGCCAATCTAACACTTCACTATTTGTTCATGTCTCCTCCACTTGCATCATCTACATTCTTGTCTATGTTGATGATTTAGGGTTGCAAATCACTAGAAATTTTGCGGGAATCACTCTCTCTCAAGATAAATATATTCACGATATTCTTGAACGAAGCAACATGATAGAGGCTGCACCAATTGCTACTCCCATTGACCCTAGTTCTAAGTTAACTGTTACAGGTGAGCCCTTTCATAACCCACGACTATTCCGCCAAGTTGTGGGTTCCCTTCAGTATGTCACTATTACCCGACTTGATATTGCTTTTGTCAATCGTGTTTGCCAGTACATGCATTCACCAACCACTCTTCATTGGCAAGCAACAAAACGCATTATCAGATATCTTCATGGGATTTCTCATTTTTGCCTTCACTTTACTCCAACAACAACATTATCTCTTTTAGCCTACTGTGATGCTAGTTGGATGTCGTATATTGATGATAGCCGGTCCCAATACGGATATGTTATATTCCATGGTTCTAATCTCATCACTTAGACTTCAAGAAAGCAAAAGGTTGTTGCTCGTTCAAGCACTGAATCAGAATATCGATCCCTTGCATACACTACTGCTGAGCTATTATGGCTTAAACAGCTCATAACCGACCTC
>NW_017727908.1:26673-26963 GCF_001865875.1 Lupinus angustifolius
ATCAAATTCGCTTCCAATCAGTTATGTTTCTGCAGCGGATCAACTTGCTGACATTTTCACGAAACCATTATCGAAGGATCGTATAACACAACTGTGTTCCAACCTTCAAGTTCATCCTGTACTTGAGCTTGTCGGGGTTAATAACCAACCTGTCTGTTCATGACTGTTTTAAAGCTTGTTATTTTATTCCCTAGTCTTACGTATACTATTATACTTAGTGCCGTGTATTTAGGACATCTTAGTTTATTTTATGGTATTCATTATAGTATATATATCTTTGCTGTGACACT
>NW_017727908.1:27063-27265 GCF_001865875.1 Lupinus angustifolius
CCATATTATGTGATGGGGGGAATAATTAATTAGTAGCACTGGTTAACCAATTGTGTGACCAATCACTGTTCAACTAGATTAAAAATTTGTTAACAAATTATTGGGAATAACTAATTTCATTCTGATGTATTTGACTCTAAATACCTAATAAGGAATTGTTGTCCACCAATGGAAACATGTTATGTTAATTAAAAAAATTAAT
>NW_017727908.1:27365-27877 GCF_001865875.1 Lupinus angustifolius
CATTTAATCATGTAACTACAAATATAAAACAAATTGATATTTGCAGAATAAGATACTACAGAAGCCAGCTTCTCAATCATAATTGAAGAACTTGTTTCAATAGTAATCTTCATTCATTATTATTAGTATGGGACAAAATTTTAGATATGGTTTAAGACAATTGATCCTTATTTCTAATTATCCATATCTGAAATGTAGTTAGGGTGTTTGCTAGGAAATGGGATGTAAATTCACTTTCCTCACTCCCTCCTTACTAGGTGCTACCAGATTTCTCTATTGCTGCAAATTAAGGTTATATGTAGTTAAGGTTTTCTCTTCTGTACTTGATCTAACCTGAACCTTATACATTGTGTTATGGAATGTTATTATATAATAACAAAAAAACATTTTTCCAATAAGGGGAGATTTCTAGGAAAAAGGAAGCCCGTCATGGTGGTGTTGAATTGTGTGTCATATTAAACGTTCCCTAAACAAATGCATCTAAATTTTATATTATATATATATATATATAT
>NW_017727908.1:27977-28625 GCF_001865875.1 Lupinus angustifolius
ATATATTAAACTTAGATAAAATTAGAATCACTTTCTATTATAAAAATAAATTTGAGTTATAAAATCATTAATAATCAAAATTATTTTCCATTAATTGATAATTAGATTATTAGGTTTCCCAAAATAAATTAGAGTGATGATTTTCCCCCTATAAAGACAATTTCTCATCTCCATATCCATAATGGAGTTTCTAACACTTGCAAAACGTTCCATTCAATAAATCATTTTAGCTTCTTTAATTAATAATATTTTCATTAATTAATAACACAATTAACATATTTATTTTTTAAAATATGCTTACTTAAAAAATCTGAATAATTTTTCCCATGCTATATATACAAGCCACCATTTCTAACCTAAGCATAAACATTAATTAACATACATAATTTGATTCTCATTCCAATTATTTATTCCTAGAAAAAAATCAATTATTCTTCTCATATATATTTCAGTTTTTTCCTCCTAACTCCTCGACCTTATCTTTAGAAATTGTGAGATTGCAAGTATGTTTCTGCATACTGTTTTGATGAAGACAAAGATAATAGACAAACTTGAAAACAATGACAACTCAAGAAATAACAACGCCAAGGCTATGTGAACCTTGAATAGAAGTCTCACAGTCCTAAAATTGAATCAACTTAAAAAAAG
>NW_017727908.1:28725-28970 GCF_001865875.1 Lupinus angustifolius
TGTTTATAACTTACATCTTTCAAAATCATGCATCATACGTATACACATCATGCATAAGGTTCATCACGCATCAAAGAAATGTTTGTCAACACAGTTAATTTGTTACAATTTCTGTCAATTGATTAAATCAACATGTGAACCCATTAATCAATTAAGAAATGGGTTAATCGATTGAATAGAGTTACGGTAGCTGAAATCTTGGATTTCATTGTAACACCCTTGCTAGCGTAGAAATGAAATTGTAG
>NW_017727908.1:29070-29642 GCF_001865875.1 Lupinus angustifolius
AAGAGAACTTGGAATTCTTGATGAAAACTATCTTAATTAAAATCGTCTAAAAATGTTATTATATGCTTCGCATGATTAATGTCTTCTATGCTTCAAAATGTAAACTTATTATGAATGCATTATATTCTTATTATAACTCATGATCTTGTGTGACAAGCTGAAAATGCATACGTGATTGAGTAAAAACTACTTGATAAATGTTAGAAATCTTTGCATGCTTTTAAAACACAAAAACCTCTTAATTCTGCAAATCTGATGCCAATTAATCGAATAACTATCCTTCTTAATAGATTAAAATGAGTTCCAGTAGCAAACATTTCAACGTTCACTAAATTTAATCGATTACCTGGGCTCATTTATATGAAAACCTGGAATTTTTACACTACTTAATCGATTAAATGCAGCACTTAATCGATTAACGGCAACATATATATTAGAATTAGAAGCATTTTTGTCACTTTTTTAAACCTTCTCTTCCTCCTTTTCTCTCAAAATCTCAAATGCACACAGGAAATTCGAAATCTTAGCTTAATAGAAGTATTAAACCTCACCTTTACCCATTTGTGCACCTC
>NW_017727908.1:29742-30090 GCF_001865875.1 Lupinus angustifolius
GCCCATATCCTCCTTCTCTTCTCATTACTCATGGTTTTTAATCAACAATTCAAAGATGACGTTCGAAGAGGTTGAAGACATCTACTCAATGCACTCGTAGGCCTCCTAATGCTTCATCTTCAAATCCGAACGTGAGGCACGACCGTGGAGATCCTTACTAATCACTCATACTTCAGGAGACCCAGTTGTCCAAATTTCTGGGAAGCAAGCCCACCTACATAAGGTAGGTTGATCTTACCTGGTGGGCAGAACAAAATTTCCAATTTCCTCAAGGTATGTAGGCTCGGGGAGCTGTAATGTTTTTGGAAGTAATGGGTAATTTGTACACCGCTTTGATTAGGGAATTTT
>NW_017727908.1:30098-30266 GCF_001865875.1 Lupinus angustifolius
CGTTATAAGGATGGTAGATATTGGTCTATGATTTCCGGAAATCTGTTTGAGATGGATAGTAGGATTTTTATGAATGTGGGTAGCTTATCCACTACTAGTGTTAGCATAGGTGATTGTGAATAGCTTGCTGATTTCGATGTTGCCGAGGTATAAAAAATCATGTCTGAG
>NW_017727908.1:30366-32453 GCF_001865875.1 Lupinus angustifolius
GCTGGTTCTTTATCAGTAGAGAATAGATTGCTTCACTATTTTATTGCGTACATCTTGATTCAGAGGAACACTAATCACGCACAACCTATTGTTAATGATCTGAAATTTATGTATGCGGTGAAGGAGAATATTATGGTTAATTGGTCTGAAGAAATTCTGAAGTTCATGTATAATGTCTCTACATCGCAATCCAAATTGTTGCCCTACAATATCTTCATATCGAGAATTATTGACTATCTGCATATTCACGTATCTCACACCATCGTCACAAAGACTTCTGACAAAGATCACCTTATTGGTAAAAGCCTTATCCACAAAATGGGTATCTACAAGTATGGAAGTATTTGGAAATACCAGGAAGATTTTACTACCGTGAATTTGGAGCTATCTGATGATGAGGATTAGGCTGATACAGATCAGCCTAATACAGAAACTCTGGGGGAGCAATCTGGAACTGCGCCGCAGAAATCATCCTTTGGATTAGCTCAGTTGCATGTCATGGAGCAAAGGCTGAACAACATGATGGATTTAAACTTTCAGTCTTTGAAGTATTGATAAGTGCCAAACATACCTAAGTTTCATACACTTTTATGGCACTTATCTTAAGCATAATTGAGAAAAACCAACTTAAAACAATACTTTTTGTGTAAAATATCACAATCTTGTATATTTGTGTTTGTATTTCGTTTTTATGTATTTTCTAGGATTTAAAAGAAGAAAATAAGAGAAAAAAAGACTCATGGTTAAAAAGAAAAAGAAGTCAAAATCAAGGTGCTCAAGTAGGCAGCTGAGCGTGGACCATGCCACGCTAAGCTGACATGGACACCAGCCTGACCTGGATCAAGCTGCTCAAGCAAGTAGCTGAGCGGACCTGCTTGGCCACTCAGCCTAGCACCAAACTAGTCCTGACACGATCAGGACTCAAGCTTGAAACGGTCAGACACGAGCTTGGCACATGCCCAAGCTGCTCAACAAGCAGCTTAGTAGTGCAACCAAGTAGCTCAGCAGAGAACCAGACTCCTGCCTTTATCAGCAAGCACCAGACCACATCCTAGTCAACACGGTCAAATTTGCTGAACAAGCAGCTTAGCGGTGTAACTAGTGTGTTAAGCGGTTTGCACCCAGACTTGACTTAGCCATCAAGAAAACCATGAAGTCACAAATGACATCACTTCAACTAACCCACCATAATCTTTTCACAGTAGCTCACCATAGCTGGTCCCATAGCTCACAACTAGCTTTGGTGAGTCAAGTATAAGGAGGTGACAAAGCTGCTTGATCAAGTGACCAAACCCATGCTGAAGGGTTAGGTCAGCTGCTGAGCGATGCTAACAGCAGCTCAGCGGCTCCAGGGAACATCTATAAATAGAGGCACATTTCATTCGAATCAAGAACATATATCATTAACATCTTGCCTAAAAATTCTTCCCTGGAGTTCTCTTCTTGTTCTTAATTCTTAGGAACTTTATTTAAGTAAGTTTTGTAATTTTAGTTTATGATATGGTTATGTATTTCTACTTCTTCTTGTTCTCATTCTGAACTCAAAGCATCTAATCCTTGGATGGATGGCTCATGCTCCTAACAACTTCTTTGGAATATGGTTATGTATTTCTACTTATTCTTATATTCTAAAGTTTGAATTTTAATCATTCAAGTTGGTGCTTTGGTTAATTTTACTTGTTTGAGAAAATCTTAATGCTCTTTTTAGATTGATCACCTAAAAATTGATTTCAAGTCATAAAATTACTTGTATCAAACACTTAACAAATAAACTAAGAAGTAGTTGTACTACTTAGTTTATTTGCCATGTTAAGCATGCTTTTCTTAAGATCTTATATTCATTACTACTTCAAAATTAGAGTAGCCAAGATTAGGGTGTCACAACCTAATCTCTTTGTGGACGTAATATAGTTTAGTAATAAATATAAGTCATTATCATTCTACCATTTTAGGACATACAATAAAAGGAGGATTTTAGAACTTGGTGTTTGGATTTAATCAAAGTAAAACATAAGAACTTGTCTAAGTAGTTCAAATTCATAAGAAGTTGAGAAATATTTTCCTTATTCAAAATGATTTTTTCTCCT
>NW_017727908.1:32553-33903 GCF_001865875.1 Lupinus angustifolius
CCTCCTCCAAGAAAAAATATTTTAACAAATTGGCGTCTTTGTCGGGGAATTGCTTAAATAATAGAACATTTCATATTTATATGTCATTCATCAAATAATTGTGCGTATATTTATTTTTGCTTTTGTACAAATTATTTTGACTTTGTACAAAAATGTGAATTATTAACACTTATCGGAAAAGGCAAGGAATGGTTCCTCGATCTTCCATAACATAATTAAAACAACTGGAATATGGTGGAGGAAAAATTTATAACAAGATATTTTCCGCAAGGAAAATTTGTGGACTTGAAAACTGTTATCTCCACCTTCATCCAACCTTATGGGAGAGTCTATGGGAGGCATGGGACAGATTCAAATTCATGCTCATAAAATTCCCTAACCATGGGTTCGATGTTCAAACTCGGATCCATATCTTTGTCAATGGACTTCAACAGCAACATAAATGGATCTTGAATGCAACTTCAGGCAGACAATTAATGGCTAAACCTCTGCAAGAAGCAATTGATATTATCGAATCCATGACATTAAATGATCATAAAAGTCAACACCAAAGAAGGCCACCACCAAGGCAAGGTGGAATACTTGAATGGAACTCAACTGATGCAGTATTGACCCAACATAAATTGCTTCAACAACAACTCGAAGAGGTAACCCAAAAACTCAATGATTTGCCAAAACAGTTACGGGAAACCTCAAAGAAGCAAATTTATTGGTGTGACAATTGTAATGATGATCATGATTCCAATACCTACCAAAATGTGGAAGTGCATTTTGTTGAGAATCCTCCAAGGCAGAATTTTCAAAATAATTACCCTCAAGGGGGTAATAATCAATTTTAAAGAAATCAACCTTGGAGGCAAGATCTTCCTCAGAAACAAGCCTTCTACCCCCATAATAATCAATTTCAGCACTCCATCCAGGATAAAAGCATCAAACTGGAAGATACTCTGATCCAGTTTATGCAAATGACCATGTCGAATCAGAAAAATATTGAGGCTTCTCTAAGGAATATGGAGATACAAATTGGGCAGCTAGCCAAACAATTAGCTGAAAATCAGAAATCAACATTTTCAGCTAATACAGAAGTGAATCCTAGAAAACATGGCAATGCAATCCTGAGGGGTGAATCCGACTCATCGGGGTAGTAGAAGGAATAAACAATTTTTTGGTAACCGATGTCAAACTAATGACATTAAAGAAGCGCTTGCTGGGAGGCAACCCAGTATATTTTGATATATAATGTTATTTCCTTTACTACATTTTGTCTTTATTCTACTTTTTGTTTGTAAGTATTAAATTTTTTCTTTTTTGTTAAAAGGAAAAAAAAATTAGGGATCAAAACACGGAAAA
>NW_017727908.1:34003-44516 GCF_001865875.1 Lupinus angustifolius
GTTAATAAATTAAGTATGGCTTTAATCGGTTAAGGATTGCTACAATTTTTGGTTTCTTGTATTTTAAAGAAACGTAAATCGATTAAGTTGTAGTGATAATCGATTAACTATAGCATATAATATAATTGTATATTAACCCAGGTTTTTCATATTGCTGAATAACAATAACATACATATCATAGAAGATAAAACACACACACGAAAAAAACATATTTCACATTATTCTGAAAATCATTGCTCTTTCACTTTCATATCTTTGAAGAGATTTTCTTTTGAGTAAGAGAAAACGAATAATGTTTAGAAATATTTTCAAAGAGGTTCATTATCATATCTTTCGTAAAAGAAATCTTGCATCTCACATCTGAGTTGTGAGATTTGTAGAAGGGTTCTTAGATTCTAGAAGAGGGATTATTCTGCACACATAGGTGCATCAATAAGTACAAAGATTTTAGACAAGACATAAACATATTCTCCTGGTGTTTTTAGTATCACAAGCGAAAGAGAATCAGTTTGGGAAAACCTAGTTGTCGTTAGGTATTAGTGATTGTCTTCACAAGGAAAGAAGTCTTGGGTAGAGTGAGCAATCGGTTGGGGCCAGAATCACGAACGTTGTGGTATCCTAGTAGACGAGTTGAGTGGTCAAACCGGATTTCGGGCTCAATGGATCCAAGAAGGAAGTTCTTGCGTGTTGTCTTGGAATTGTGTTTGTAAGGAACAATTGTTTTCCAATAGTGAAGAAAAATCTCCCAATATCATAAGGGGAGGCCAGAATGTAGTTTGCAAGTGAATCCACAATCATACCAGGATAAAAGCCTTGTCTCATTCTTCTCAACCATTAACTCTTTACGTTTCCGTATTACTTGATTTACTTAACTTGGGGTGCATATCATTCTGCTTTATTTGTATATTATGTTTTGTGCATTTACTGTTCTTAATCGTATATAAGAATGCATATAAGTTTAGTTGAATCTTGGTAATCTTGGAGATCAAAGAATATTTTTTCATAGAATAAGAACTGAATAATTGATTAGGTTCTATAGTTAATTGCTTATCTGCAGAACGAGTTAATCGACTATAGTTGGTGTTAATCGATTAAACAATGAGTGAATTTGTAAAATTTGTTTGTTAATCGAGCAAGGATATTGTGCACCATATCACCTATTCATCCCCTAGGTGAGTTACAGGGCCTTGTGAGACCCAACAAGTGGTATGAGAGCTAGTACAACTGTGCTAGCTTAGCCGCATAGATCGTTGATCCTAGGAACTTTACTATGGGCTCTTCTAACCCTTTTGGCAGTGATGGTGCATCCATCAATTTCCTTCCAGTTTTCAGTGGCGGGGGGTATGCCTACTGGAAAATTGGAATGAGGATTTTTATTGAGGCCATTGATACAGATATCTGGGATGCCGTAGAATATGGATATTTCATTCCACATACATGGTGGAAGGAGAAACCAAAGAGAAATAAAAAAGAAACCAATAAGTCTCTTTCATTTTCATATACTTAATCAATTAACCAATGAATTAATCGAATAACAGTTTTTAAAAGACTTAGTTAATTTGCACGAACCTCAAACATGGATGATTGATTCGTGGTGCATGCTTCTGGAAAATAATATATGTACTTAATGTAACAAAATCATGTATATGCTAGATGCATGTAAATCATGTTACATATAAAAATCTCTTATGCAATATGTTCATACTCTAATTATATGAGATTATCATAAGGTTCACCCAACTTAGACTATACTCAACCAAAGCATCTTAGGACCAAAAAATAAAAAGACTATTCTAGTCTTAATGATCTTTGTTTTCTTTGAGTTTGAGTCTGCATGATGTTGTAGTTGATCTGTCTTTATCCATAGTCTTTAAGCTTTCAGCTTTGTCTTCATAAAAGTCATGTTCTTGCATGTTTGCATTCACATGTCCATCATTATAGATTAATATGATTTTGTTTTACCTTAGGATTTATTTCATTGGTATAAGTATTGATGATATTAAAAGAGTCATGCATATATCCACAATTCCATTTCGACATGTTTTACTGATTGTTCGTAATATGAAATCATAATATGAATTTATAATGGAAAAACAAATATCTGAACACATCATTATATTTAAAATTAAAAAAGTCATACAATCTGATGAAGTACATGAGTTAAATATGTCCATCTAAAAATAACATAACTATATTTAGAATAGACATAAAAAGTCTTATAATCCTAAAAAATACACAATTTGGAAGTCAATCTAAATAAATACAAATTGTGTTTCCAAATAAATCAAAATGGTCCATTTCCCAATTTGTTGCATCAAAAAGAAATTATTTGCTAACATTCTCCTCCAAAAAATAAAAAAGACATCCATGAATGAACAAAATAACCCAATGACATAACTTTATTAATAAGAAACTGTTATACCATATTCATTACAATATGAATTTGGAGAACCAAAAGAAGTTCGGATAGTAGAAGAATCTTGAATCTATTAAAACCAAAAGAAAAACAATAAACTATTCTGGTGCGATCTATTTTGTCCGTAACTCAAAGTACCATATATATTTATATACTCTCATATTTAACTCAATGACAAATATCCAATGGATTTAAAACAAAATAGTCAATTCATTAACAAGGGTTGAGTACTCAACACATATAATCTTCAATTCATTCATAAGCCTCTTGAAAGTCTCCTAAATATCTGACTCAAGAGGCTTTAATTTTGTGGGATATACGAATGTAGGACTGAAATTAAAATTACTCACATATATACTTAACAAATATAGGCCATAGCATCTCAAGAATTAAGGGACATTAATTATCTTTTTCAGCCATGCATCAATTTTGATAAAATAGGGGAAAAGGTAGCAAATAAAATAGCAAACAACAAAGAAGCAACAAATAGAAACAACAAAAAACAACATCAACAATTAAGAACAAAAATAGATCATCATGAGTTATGAACTTCAATTACAAATAGTACCTAAATGTTACCTACTGAGTAAATTACTTAGTATATCTGGCTTTTGAACATAACTAGAAATAAACAATATTTTTACCTTAATGAGCAAATTAGGTTTTTACTCCAAATAAGCAAGAGTGTTATTTGTAATGATACTTCAGGGTTTAGGGGAGTCTGGAAGGAGATTTTGGAAATAATAGAAGTTATCGATAGAGACTGGATTGATGGAAATGAAGAAGAAAGGATGGAACTGGACATGGGCTAGAAATGAAGAAGGAAGAATAAGAAGAAATAGAAAAAGGAAGAAGAAGAAACGACAAAGAAATTATGTTGAACGTGTTTCAATCCAATTTTGATTATATGTGCCACTTACTTCGAAGAAGCTCCTCTAGTTTTAGGTTAGCAATGCCTTTATGTTTAACAAAATATTAATAAGATCAATAATATATAATATTAATAATACATTTGATTATGTAGTTTTACAAATAGTATGTAAACTTCATAAATATTAATAACAATGATTATTTTATTTTTCAAATTAGATATTAAGAACATGATGAATGTGAAATTGTGTTATATATGTATTGCATTTAACTTGTATTTTAGGACATAATTATGACTTTATGATTGTTTATAGCATTTATATCTCTTTGTTCGGGTTGTGCGAGTGTTTTTAGCTATGTTGTGCAGTTTGGATGGATTGGAGCCAAAGAGAATAGAGATTGAGTGCAAGAAGATGAAAATCAGTTTTAAGGCTATGCGAAGATCAATTGAAGGGCCAAAAGAAGTCGTGGACGTTATATTCTATTCCTATTTTTTAGATTTATTTTGTTAGGCTTAGCCCAATATTTTGTAATTAGGATAAATGAAGGTTCTCCCTCAAGGATTGGACACACTTTTACATTACAATTCTCTAATTTAGAATTAGGTATTTTCTTCTCTTTTATGAGTGAGTAATTTAATTTGTTTCTAGGATTGGGGCTATGCCCTTTTACATTCAATAAACACTTGTTCTTACTTATATTTCATTGAGTATTATGATTTAAATTATTAAACTGAGTTTTATTCGTGTGAGTTGTCTGGCTAATAAATTACACCCTTAGATACATTGGGGAAGGACCGAGAGGTGAACCCAACTATCTGAGTATTCATTTATTCAAACTAGAAACCTAATTCACGAGATTCGTGTTAGGTTTCTCGAGGGTTTCTAGAATTCACCTTAGGTTGCTATGAAGTGTTTGGATAGAAAGACCCAAGTAAAAGATTTGATTGATAATCATACCACGAGAGTAGGTTTCACTTGAATTGAGTATACATGTCAGAGCTCGAGAGAGGATGACACATATCAAAGAGCAATTCACCCTCACAACTTAAAGTTCATGAAAAGGATCGAAACAAGGATTTCCGAGTATAAAGGCGGTAAACCGTATCATGTGTACTCTTACTAAATTAGATTTCAATCCTTTTTACTATTTTCATAATTATTCTAGGGGTACACATCTGTTGTCCAACAGTTTGTGTCACACCATGTGCCATGAGTTTATGATTGGTCAGAAAAATATATTTAAGCTAAAATTTGATTATTAAGTATTTTTCTTACCAATCACAAGCCAATGGCACATGGAGTGGCACAAACTGTGGGACAACAGATGTGCTCCCTTATTCTTGTCAATTGTTCAATTGTTCTAAATTCATTTTAATTCCTATTTGAGTTAAGGATAAATTGTTATAATTAAAGGAATTTTTCATTCCTCATGGGATAGATATTTTATTACTTGACAACATAATCGTGAACATGTGATTTGCCCTATCAAGTTTTTGGCACCGTTGATGGGGATTGTGTCAAAATTTTCTTTAATTCTCAATTAATTCATTACTTTGCTCTAGTGTATTACGTGTTTTAATTTTTCTTGGTACCTCTACAGGTTTCCCATTTGGTTTATGCAAAGTTCAAATTACTACTCAGATTCAGAAATGACTTTCCATAGAAGAAGAAACCACAAAGAGAAAGAGCAAGAGAAAGACATGCGTGTGTACAAATAATGGCTGAACAAGATGAAAAACCACTTCTCGGCTATACAGCCTCTAATGCTCGTAGTTCACATCTTGGAATAATTCGCCTAGCTATTGAGGCAGATAACTTTTCTCTGCTATCTGCTCTGATCCAAATGGTGATGCATAACCAATTTGGAGGAGGAGCTCATGAATATCCAAATGTCCATATTGATCAATTCTTGGAATTCTACGAGACTATAAGGATCTAGGAGGCTTCTGAAGATGTCATTCTTCTCCGTATGTTTCCATATTCCCTTAGAGACAAAGCTAAGATGTGACCGAGGAATCAAAAATTTGAAATTCAAAGCAACATGGCGAACTTTGGAGGAGGCTTTTCTTAACAATTACTTTACTCCTTCCAAAATAGTGCATTATAGGCATCTCATCCAAAACTTCTGTCAAAAGGATGGGGAGTCGATTGTTGAAGCATGGAAAGATTAAGAAAGGTAACTGATGCTTCCCCTCATCATGGCATTCCACCTTGGATTTTGTTTCAGAACTTCTATAGTGGGCTAGACATTCCATCACAACAATTGTTGCACTCTTCAGCAGGTGGTGCCTTCATGAGCAAATGAATTGATGTTTCTCCGAAGATCATAGAGAATGTGGTTTCCAATCATCACCAATGGGCGAATGAGAGGAGAAATCATCCAAGGAGAGATTCTGGTGCATAATATTCAATAAATCAAATGGAAATGTAATTTCCATGCTAGAGAACCTTCCTCAAAGGTTTGGAAAGCTGAAAAAAATACCATGATAAGCTATTGGGTCTATTACAACATATAAGGGGTGTGGAGCAAAAGGTCATGAGTGGCCTGAATACAAACACTTCACTGAACATGAATTTGGAGCTATGATAAATGAACAACCTAATTCGTGCAACTACTATGATTACAAGGAGAGGGGCGGACAACAATTCAACCCACCAAACAGGAAGAACAATCCAACCTTTCTTGGAGGAGAAACAACACTCTGAATCATCAATACCAGGACGGACCATGTAACAGGAAACCTCCAACAAGGTTTATGTAGGTACAATCTTCTCCCATTGATCCTACTCTTAAAACATTAATGGATGGTCAGGAAAAATTCCCTACTAACCAAAATAAATTTCATTATGATCAAGTCATGATTAATAAAAAAAATTCAAACATGCTCAATGACTTGAATTCTAAAATATAAAACATGTCCATCCATGGTAAAATGTTGGAAAAACAAATTGCACAACAAAATAGTAATCCTAATAGGCAAACAGAGATGTTTCCACGACAACTTGAAAAAAGTCTAAATAATGAACATTGTAAAGCTGTCAAATTAAGGAGTGGAAAGGAACTAAGTGATATTCCTCAAATTAGGAACATTACACAAGTGGAAGAGGAACATACTAAGACACAACTCCCTGAAGGAGAACAAAATTTTGAAAAAGTGTATAAGTGTGTAGCTCTTCCACCGTATGTACCACTAGTTCTTTTTTCCTCAGAGATTGACAATGGAAAAATTATAAAAGAAAATTGGTACATTTTTGGACATTCCTAAGAAATTATACACCAGTTTGTCCTTCACTAAGGCATTGTCGGAGATGCTTGCCTATACAAAATTTATTAAAGATATTTTATCAACAACAAAAAAGACTAGAGAAATATGAAACAATTGCTTTATCTAAGGAGTGAAGTGCTTTAATTCAAAATAAATTACCTCCTACTTTAAAAGATCTTGGTAGTTTTTCTACCTCATGTTTAATAGGAAACACTAGTTGTGATCATGGCTTATGTGACTTAGAGGCAAGTGTGAGTCTTATGTCCTTATCTGTGTGCAAAAATATGGAAGTGGGTGAACTAAAACTCAGTATTAAATCACTTCAATTAGCAGGTAAGTCAGTTAAATTCACTATAGGCATCTTGGAGGAGGTTCCTATCAAAGTTGATAATTTCTTCATTCTAGCAGATTTTGAATTACTAGAGATGGAAGAGGATTCACAAATCCCAATCATACTAGGTAGACCCTTTTTGGCTATTGTTGGTGTTATAATTGATGTAAAGAACGGAAAACGTTCCCTAAGCATAGGGGATAAAAAGTTGAATTTGATATTGCAAAATCTATTAAACAAACTTTTATTGAGGATTCATGTTTTAGGGTTGATATGCCGAACCAAGTTGCGAAAGAGGAAGAAGCTAGAGTGCAATCTAAGGATCCCTTGTAGATATGCATGGTAGATGGTGACACTTCGGACGTTGATGAGGAAGTGGTTGAGGTATTGAATTTCTGAATGCAAGCCCAATACTTCCTCACAAGCCGTAAGATGAGAACTTGAAGGTAATGCCCAAATCTGAAGATTGGGAGCAAGAGAAAGAACCTAAAATTGAATTAAAAACACTCCCCTCCACCCTCATGTATGAATTTCATGGACCTAATTCATCTTATCCAATTGTCATTAATTCCAAATAAAATAAATTGGAAACTGAAAAATTGTTAATGGTCTTGAGAATGCATAGGAAGGTAATATGATATACATTGGATGATATTAAGGGCATAAATCTTTCTTTTTGCATGCATAGAATTTTCATGGAACCTAACCATAAAACTTCAATTGAAAACTAGAGGAGACCAAATCCTAATATGGAAAAAGTGGTTAGGAAAAAGGTGCTAAAACTTTTAGATATTGGAGTTATGTACCCTATATCTGATAGTGAATGGGTGAGCCCAATTCACGTGGTTTCTAAAAAGGGTGGGATGATTGTTATCAAACATGAATTAATACCCACTAGAACAGTTACAGGTTGGAGAATGTGCATTGATTATAGAAAATTAAACACAACCACTAGGAAAGAGCACTTCCCTCTCCCTATCATTGATCAAATGCTTGCAAGGTTTGCTACACACGAATATTTCTGCTATTTAGATGGGTACTCGGGATTTCATCAAATCCCCATTCATCCTGAAGACCAACAAAAAACTACTTTCACATGTCCTTATGGCACCTTCACCTATAGGATAATACCTGTTGGGCTATGTAATGCTCCAACCACTTCCCGAAGATGCATGACTGCAATATTTTCTGATTTTATAGAAAACATAATGGGAGTTTTTATGGATGATTTTTTGGTTTATGTACTTTCATTTGATAAATGTTTAACAATTTTGACAAAATTATTGCAGAGATGTGAGGAAGTGAATCTTGTATTAAATTGAGAAAAATGTCACTTCATTATGTGAGAGGGTATTGTGTTGGGGTATTTAATTTCAGGAAAAGGGATAGAGGTGGACGGGATAAAATTGTAATAAATAGAAAATATGCTACCACCAATTAACATAAATGGTGTTAGGAGTTTCTTAAGCCATGCGGGATTTTAACGCATATTCATAAAATATTTTTCTAAAAATGTGAAACCCCTTTCTATCCTTTTGATGAAAGAGATTGCATTTGATTTTAGTGATGCTTGTCTATAACCATTTTGCAGGTCGAAGGAGACATTGATTATTGCACCAATACTGCAATCACCAGCCTGGAATCTACCATTTGAAGTGATATATGATGCTAGCAACTATGTTGTCGGAGCAGTGTTGTGTCAAAAGAAGGACAAGAAGATGCATGTCATCTACTATGCAATAAAAACACTTGATGGAACTCAAACCAACTTTGTCATCATAGAAAAGGCGCTACTCGCCATTGTGTTCGCCTTCGAAAAATTTAGGTCCTACATAGTAGGTTCTAAAGTTATAGTCCTCACTAATCACTCATCCTTGAGATATTACATGAGTAAGAAGAAGCCATACAAGAATTTGATCTTGAGATTGTTGACAGAAAGGGAACATATAGTCCAGTTGTAGATCACTTATCTCGGCTTGAACATCCAAGTGGAGGGGAGGAGGACATACCTAGTGATGATTCCTTTCCTGATAATCAACTCCTCCTCCTCGCCACTATAGAGGCACCTTGATATGTTGACTTTGTAAACTATTTGGTCAACAAGATTCTTCCACCTGAAATGACACCGCAATAGAAAAAGAAATTCTTCTCAGATCTGAAGAACTATAAATGGGATGATCCTTACCTCTATGAACTCTATGCTTATGGTATTTATAGAATATGTGTTCTAGAAGAAGAAGGGTCAAATATCTTGAGTTGTTGCCACTCTGCCTCTTATGGATGCCATGTCAGTACTTCAAAAACAATAGCAAAGGTATTCCAATGTGACTTCTCTTGGCCACACATATTCAGAGATGCAAGGAGTTTTGTTCTCACATGTGATTCTTTCCAAAGGGTAGGGAACATATCAAAACGGCATGAAATGCCAATGAACCCCATCATTGAGGTGGAGATATTTGATGTATGGGGAGTTGACTATATGGGACTTTTGCCTACTTCAAACAACAAAAAATATATCTTGGTGGTAGTCAATTATGTTTCTAAGTGGGTGGAGAAAATTTCATCTCCATACAATGATGCTAAAGCGGTCATCAAATTGTTTACCAAGATCATATTTCCAAGGTTTGGGGTCCCAAGATTGGGTATTAGTGATGGAGGCTCACACTTCATTGAAAGACATTTTGAAAACCTCTTGAAGAAGTTTGGTGTTTCTCATCAGGTTGGTACCCCTTACCACCCTCAAACAAGTGGTCAAGTGGAAGTATCAAGTCTTGAGATGATAAATGCCAAAAATACCTAATTTTCATATACTTTTTATGGCATTTATCCTATGCAAAAATTTGAAACCAACTTAATTCAACACTTTTTATATAAATATTATATGTTAGAATAATATAATTTTTGATCACCTCTTGTCCAAATTTCCCTAGAATTTTGTAGGAAATTAATTAATGCAAAAGAGAGCCAAGAATTAATGCCAAATCACAAGCCAAAAGTCCAAAAGGAAATGCTCAAAACAAACAAGCTAAGTACAAAATGTTGTGTACTTTAGCTTGTCGAGAAAAAAATGACTTAAGCTTAAAGAAAGGTAGCTTACTTCACCATGAAGAAACCTAAGCCAAGTGAGCCAAGCAACTTGCAAAATCAAAAGCTTACTTTACTTTGAAGAAATCATGGGGAAAAGTGCCAAGCAACCAACCAAAATTAGCCCAAGAATTATTGAAGAAAGGTTGCTTCAACTTGAAGAAAGGAGATTTCCTCTTGTTGAAGAACGCTTGGCCAACCGCTTAGCACACATGGCTGGGTGCTTACGTCTAGGCCAACTTGGCCAAGACTTCACCATGAAGAAATCCTCTAAGCCACCAAGCAATTTTTTATGCCTTGACATCATGCATGACACAAGCCATGAAAAGCCAAGCAGGAGGTGTCAACATGCATGTGGCCTAGCCCACCATAGGTTGTCCAGCGTAGGTCAGGCCATGGCAGGGTCAGAGCAGGCCATGGCAGGGTTAGAATAGCCCATAGCAAGGTCAAAGCAGGCCAGGCCATGGCCATTTGAACTTAAATCGTTTCTATTATGGTTTCATTTTGCTTATATATGTCAAATATAGCATGATTGCATGTTTA
>NW_017727908.1:44616-57720 GCF_001865875.1 Lupinus angustifolius
CGATTAAATGCTGATAAATTTGTGCACTTGTTCAATTATTTCAACAAATGGTCAATTAATTATATTCCCAACATTAATAGATTAATTACAGTTTGAGCTCACTTTGTATCTCTTCATACTTTTGACCAAAATTTCATTTAGTTTGTCTTTTTGATAATGTCGAAAGGGGGAGAAAGGTTGTTTCTTTATGTTTAATGTGTGCAGGTTGTAAATAATATCAAGATTTCATTGTCTAGCTATGCGCTTTAACTTTGAAATCAACAACCATGCATTTTGTGATCATCTTCAAGGTTTGCATCAAAAGAAATTTGGTGTTGAGTTTGTCATCATCAAAAAGTGGGAGATTGAAAGTGCAATGTGTCAAGAGTGCACTTATCTTTGCCTATGTTTTGATGAAGACAAAGGACTTAGTGAAAGCTTAAAGACAACTCAACAAATCAACATGCCAAAGAATCAAGAGCTTCATGTCTAGACTAAAGTCGTAGATGTGTCTTAGTTATTGAGTCTAGGTTAAGTAAACCTAGATGCAAATCTCACAAAGTCTAAAAACTATCATATCATGAGACATGCGATCTAGTTTATTATATTTCATGCATTAATCCTATATGTTATTTGTATATTTTAGGCATAACATAAAGGTTAAACATGTATAGTTGATAAGCATAACATATAGGTAGTTTACCAATTAACATCATAACTGAAAATATGCTAGTTAATTGATTAAGTAAAGCTTTAATCGATTAACAGAAAACATAATCGACTAACTGGGTGAAAAACAACTTTTCTATATAAACTATTTCTTTAACATATTTCATATACGATTTTATACAATCATACATTCATATTAGAATTGCTAAATTGCGTATTTTCATGTTCATGTATGCTATATAGGAAGAGGGAATTGCATGTGAGATTAGAGTGAGATAGTATCATGCTTAGGATTAACATTTCATCCATTGCATATTATCAAAGTGTTCTTCATCCTATCTTGTTCTTGCAGGATTCTTTCACTATTGTTTAGAGATCTATTAAGGGTTGAAATTACATGTTCTTCATGATTTTCTTCTTATACATATTCATAGTAATTGTGAGATTTGCATAGGTTTATAGCTTGTTCTTTCTTGTTATATTTGAGCTACTTTAGTGCTTCACATTACTTTGTTCTTTGTTTTGTTTGTGTAACAACGAAAGTCGTCTCTTGGTGTCGTACCAACAAAGAGATCGGAGAGTCTTCACCAAGACTTGGAGGTCTTGAGTTTAGAGCATACTCTTGGCTGAGGCTGGATCATAGGAAAGGTTTTCCTAGGCAATTGGGTGAGGTGAAACCAAGGTATAGGTTCTGAGAAATCAAGAAAGGAGTGTTCAAGGTCTTCTAATTGGAAGTGTGTTTGTAAGGCACATTGGTTTCAATTTTAGTGAAGAAAAATCTCCCGGATCAGAGGGGAGTACTAGATGTAGTTTTGTAGTGGACTGCAAAACGAACCAGTATAAAAACCTTGTTGCAGGTTGTTGCTTTCCCTTATCTCTTTATTGTTTTTAGTAGTTTTAATTGCCTATTGTAGCTGATATTTTGAATATAGCATTACTGCCAAATAAAGATTATTTGTATTCAAATATATCTACTATATGAATTCTATATAATCTGTAATTGGTTGTGTAATCGAGCCAGTCAGCAACTGCTTATTTTGTGCGACTTAATCGATAAAGTCATAGGTTTAATCGATTAACTGGAAAAGTTTCCAGAATTGGGCTTTGGTGCAAATAGCGGTAAGTGGAAACCGTGACACCTATTCAACCCCCCCTTCTAGGTGTATTCTGTCATTGATATCTAACAAAAATCACCAACAAAACACCAGGAACCAGGGTAGGAAGCCATAAGATTCTGAAGCTCAGGCCGAAGTTGTGTTTAGTATGAGCATATATAGCACTAATGAGTAAAGGCTTATTCTCCATTGTAACAGAGATAGATATGTGTTGGCTAGAATTAGCAATGACAGAGGGGGATAACCCAATGTTACATAGACCCCAAAGGTTAGGAAGCTGAGTGTCTTTGTTATTCACCACAAAAATATTGAGGTTCAAGGCACTCGAATAAGAATTGTTCACCAAATAAGAAGAGGTCATGGGCACAGCCAAAAAAACCAAGTCAAGTTTATTAGAAACACAAAAATTCTTTAGAACCAGCCTAGTGCTTATATTACCAAAAGCTCTACAATTCCAGTATAAAACCTTCATTGATTAATGTGTAGAGTACCACCCCTTCGGGTAAAATGAATCCTTTCTTGCGAGTTCTTTTTCTTCATCTTTTTTCTATGAGATTTGCTAAGCACCTGTGTGAATCTGTCCCCATTTTCCTCCTCCTCTTGGGCCTCATCATAGACCCAGATTTTCCCCATAATCCTTATGTCAATAGATGACTACTCTGGGATAATTAATACATTTTGTTGACTTAAAATGTCGTATTTGAAGTAGTGATTTGATAAGAGTTAGTCTCGCAATTTGAGTTGGCCTTAGCATAGTTGAAGTAAGTTTTCTTAACATGTTTTCATATGTTTCATTATTATGGGTGATAAATAGATTAAATGAATGCATTTGGATTTGGATTTAAATATGTGGATAGAAAGTTATTCATCGGTCCACAAAAATCCATATAAGTTATATTTTAAATTATTCAATTCATTCATATATAAACTTAATGGATGAATTTCAATTCATCTTATCAATCCAGTAATCCATTTTAATGGATATATTGGATGTTTGAATATTCAATTCATTTAATTTTAGTAAGAATTAAAAACTATTTTGAAGAAAATTACTCATTTAGAAACTAGTTTTTCAGTAAAGTAATTTTAAAATTGCTTTTTACAAAAAAGTGTTTTTAAGAAACATTTCTAAGAAATTATATTTTTCTGGTCTTAAGATATTTATTTATACTTTGAAATCAAATGGAAAAAAAACAATAAAACCCTCATCGTTATTTAATTCCAGCTCTTAAGATTTAAATAGAACTAAATAAGTTAAGCGACTTAAAAGACAAATAGAAAAATAAATATAATTTTGTATCCATTTGATTAAATTTTAGAACATGACTCAGTGCAAGTTATGTAAATATATAATATTATGAAACTGTCACATCTCAATCTAGAGATATTCAATATTGCAAATAGAACTATAAAAAATGGTGAGTTTCTTTTTTTTAAAACAAGGGTGTCAATACACCCGAAAATATATTAAGAAGAAAAGTAACCATTACAAACCCCTAAACCTATAGCTAGGAAGGAACAACAAATTTCTATGAAAATCATGCAATAAGAAGGAAGGAGGGGACTCCCACCAATAGTCCAATCTATAATTCACACCAAAATTTGCCAATCTATCCGCACAAGCATTCTCTTCCCTAAATATATGGGACACTTGCACTTGCATATCCATCATTAACCGGTTGCACTTGTTCATAAGGTTGCTTAGTTTCCAAGGAACCGGTTTAATGCCCTTGAAAATGTCCACCACCGAGGTTGAGTCACACTCCAACCAAATTAGAAACCAACCTTTAGCGTGAGCAATTTGGATAGCCTTAATTGCAGCTAGAACTTCAGCAAAAAGAGAGTGTTGAATGTTAAAGTATGACGCCAAGCAACCCAAGCACTTTCCCTTGCCATCCCTGAAAATTGCACCACCCCCTGCATGCCCTGGGGATCCCTTAGCCACACCATCAATGTTGATCTTTACCCAACCCATCAAGGGCAGAGCCCAATTTACCTCAGTAATTGTAGGAGCCTTGCTATACTTGCCATTCACATGGAAAGCTCTTAGGATTGAGAATTCCAACAGCGAGGACTTAGCACAGCATTTGGTGAAGTTGCCTGTGAAAGAAGTATTCAACTTGATCATATGAATTGCTTGAGAAAATTTGATTGAGATGTTATCAAATCTTGACTTATTTCTACAGAACCAGATAACAGCAATTGAGTTGACAATGTTAGAGAGTAACACCTGCTTCAGTTGAGGACTCCATTGAGAGGAAATGGATAGGATGCTTTTGAGAGAAGCATGATCTATGTAATAGCCGAATTGAATGCTCAGCCAGTTCCAAATCAGCTTAGCAAAACCACAGTTGAAGAAGAGATGAGCAGAAGACTCCTCATTGGACCAACACAGATTGCATATAGAAGGCAAAGCCATTCCCCTCAGCTTTAGATTTTCATCAGTTGTCATTCTATTATTATAAAGCCTCCAAGTGACAAAAGACTTAGAAGAAGGAATAGAGATAGACCAAAGACTGTTGCACAGATTGTCCTGCAGTTGAGCAGGTTTGGTGAAGTTGTAAGCCTCTTTTGAAGTTAGGATCCCATCACTGGTGTGAAGCCAGGCCAGCTTATCAGGCAGATGAGAAGCAGGAGTGGGGGTTCTCAATATACGATGACAAACCTCAGGGTGTATCCTACTCAAACAGGAAGGGATTATCCAGGCAGAGTCATGAATGAAGTTAGGAATCTTGGCTAAGAGAGCAGAGGATATTTGATTGGGGATGCCAAGGAGGTGAACTAAGGTGTTACCCAACCAATTATCCCCCCAATACCTTATACTGCTCCCATTACCCAACAACCAAATAGAGTTTTCTAAGATGACATTCCAATGCTTCTTTATGCCAGGCCATATGGAAGATTTTATATAGGAAGTCTTAGGCTCTTTATTCCTGCAAAATCTACTCCTATAGTAGTTAGCCCATTCCTACGAAGAGGAGTTCATTTCCCAAGCCAACTTTACCATAGCTGCCTGATTTAACAACTTGATTAATCTTATCCCAAGCCCACCCTCTTTGATTGGGCAACAGACTTTGTGCCAAGCAACTGTGACTAGTTTCTTGACCATAGTATCTCCAAACCAGATGAAATTCCTTATGCAACAGTCCTTTTTTTCCAGCAAATTGACAGGCCAACTATAGATGTGAAAACTATAAACTAGCATATTGTGAATTATAGACTTAACAAGCTCCACTCTGCCCATAATTGAGAGACAACAACCTTTCCACTTGGCCAAATTATTGATAATTCTGTCTACTATTGGCTGCAAGTGAATAGCTTTTGGTTTACCTTTGAACACAAGGACCCCAAGATAGTTGAAAGGCAAACTTCCAGATCCAAAACCCAGCCAGGAATTTAACTTACCAATTTTTCTAGCATTAGCTTGGGTAGAGAAGAACTTACACTTGCTGAGATTTAAACACTGACCAGAAACTTTGGCATAGTCATTGAATAAGTCCTTGATGGCTAACAACTCTCTCTTGATTCCTCTGCAGAAAACCAGAATGTCATCAGCATAGAGAACATGACTAGGGGTTGCAATCCTAGTCCCAGCAATTGTTCTAAAATTTCCCTTATCCAGCAACTTAATTAGCCCTCTGCTGATCACTTCTTCAACCAAACAGAAAAGAAGAGGGGATAGTGGATCCCCTTGCCTAACACCTCTCTTGTAGCTAAAGTACCCAACAGAATGACCATTCACAGAGATAGAGAGTCTAGCAGATTTTAGGATAACTTCCATCCAGTGAATGAAAGAATTGGCAAACCCAAATGCATTAAGAGTGTTCATAAGGAACTTCCAATCAATAGTGTCAAAGGCCTTCTTGACATCTAGGTTGATTCCTAAATTTCCACCAAGAGTTTTATGATCAAGAAGATCGATTGCCTCATAAGCTATACATATGCAATCATGGATGTGCCTATCTTTGATGAAGCCTCTTTGATGCTTAGATATCATTCTAGGAGCAATGTTAGCAAGCCTTTCAGCCAAGACTTTGGTGATTATTTTGAATTGGAAATTTGCTAGAGCAATTGGCCTGAAATCCTCAATTTTATCGGTTGAGGGAAATTTGGGAATTAGAACAAGGTTATTAGAGTTGAGATTAGGAAGAATCCAACCCTGAGTGAAAATCTGCTTCACGGATTGACAAACATCAAGCCCAACTATGTCCCAAAATTCCTGAAAGAAGCAACCACCAAACCCATCAGGGCCAGGAGCACCCTCCCCATTCATAGCAAAAACAACATCCTTGATCTCATCCTCCAAAGGAATCTTAGAAAGCATAGTATTGTCCTCCTCAGAAACCAACTTAGGAGTCATAGAGTCAATGAGATTGCTAGGCTGAGTTACATTTTCAAAAGCATACAAATTTGTGAAGTAGTCCATAACATGATTATCTATATCCTGCCTATCAAGCAGAGTTTCCTCCCCCTGTCTGAGAATGCACATAGATTTGGTTGCATACATTATCTTAGCAATGTTATGGAAGTAGTTTGTATTTCTATCACCATTAATTTGCCAATTCAATCTAGATTTCTCTTTCCATAACTCCTCCTCAGCAATTAAAGTAATCAGCAAATCTTTTTTAGCCTGGTCCTCTTGAGCCATGAGAGTATCAGATTGACCCTCATTGGTAATTCTATATTGTAAACTCTCAACTTGGGAGAAAGCCTCCTTAACCCTGATGTGAATATTTCCAAAAACATCCTTGTTCCAAACTTTTAGGATAGCCTCAAGCATAATAGGGTGATGATCAGAAGCAGATCTAGGCAAAGTGCAACAATAAGTTTGTTGCCAATTAGTCATCCAATTAACATTGCACATTGATCTATCCAGCCTTTTTTCAGTATGAGCCAAGCCTCTCCTTCTATTTGACCAAGTGAATTCAGCTCCCCTAGTCAGAATGTGGTGCAAGCTGCCATCCTCAGAGAATTGTTGAAAGTCCTCAAAAGCAATTCTATTAGGCAAGTAAGAACCTTTACATTCGTTGGCTCTCAGAATAGAGTTAAAGCCCCCAATGCAACACCAAGGCCCCTGGTTTGTAGAGACTAGAGACAGGATGTCAAACCAAAGAGCCCTTCTCATCAGGTAATTTGTGTGAGCATAAACTGCACAAATGAAAGCCATATGATTATCCTACATCAAGGATATGGAGATTTGTTGAGAGGTGTTGGAGATGATTTAAGGATTGATACCATCATGACAATCACCCCATATATTAGGTAGGAAGCTACCCCTATCATTCTCAATAAAAGGCTTCAAATTCAAAGCAGACCAAAACAAAGGATTGATTTTATTCAATAAAACCATGGGCTCAGAGATGAAAAAAACATATGACTTATTGATAGGGCAAAGCTTTTTAAAAACTAATCTAGTTTTGGGATTTCCCATTCCTCTACTGTTCCAATAGATCACCTTCATTTGGAAACATTTAGGTAGCCACCCCTACGGGTAAAATTAACCTTTTCCAGGCTTTGCTTCAGTCTCAATTTTTTCTTTTGAGACTTTGACTAAACTTTTGTGTATGTCCCCTCCTTAGTTATGTCTTTAGCTGTGTTACTATCCTTCAATTCCACAGTGATGTCCTCCTCCTCATCTGCCCATAGCCTTCCAACAATTCTAGTCTCTTTTGTTGCCAAAACATTGCTCATCTGACCATGTTGTTGGACTATGTAACTTTCCTCTGGTATGAGTTGAATATTAGAATGGACCTCATTCTCCAGTGAATCCTCCACTCTTGTGTCCCTAGTATCTTCATCTGAGGATCTCTCAAGGTCACTTGCCTCCTCATTCGGGGGAATACCCTCCTTTTGAACTTGCTCTAGCTGAAGATTGACATTGTTTTCAAACTCCAATTCAATAATCAGATCATTCTCCTGAGTAGTAGTGAGAAGTAAGACAAAGTATGAATAGGAATTTATGTCTGTTAACATTTTTTCAAAGGGGTTTTGGTTATCATTTGTTGCATTTTCTTGATCAACATCCTTACACATTTATATTTCACAGTATAGATACTTATTTATACTTTGAAATAAAATAAACTCTAATATATATTTATGTATGCTTTATATTTAAGAAATAAATTTTAATATTAATCATATACACATGTATTATAAATTATAATTGATCTCAATGTAACAAAAAAATAAATGTGAGTGAGTAGCACTATAAGAAAGTTGTAGTTGGGATAGTAAATGAAATTGAAAAGCAAAGAACATTATTTTGTGAATTTTTTTTGGATGGGTTGGATATTCATCCAAATAGATATATCCATGGATATAAATTGAATCCATCTATTATTAAAATTATCATTTGGATTATATCCATTTAAATTCATTAGCTCCAATGGAAAATTTTAGATGGATTTTTAATTTTCTTGGATTTAGACAGATTGTGAATTGTGAATAATTTTGTCACATCTATTCAACATAATATGATATAAAATAAATTAAGTTAAGTGTTTTTCATTTATATCTATTAGAAATGGTAGAACAATATAAATTAGAAAAGAGTTGTAAGCATGGAAGAAAAATGAGTCAAATTCAGAGAGAATTTCAATGTCAATAATATGAGTGTTTTTATAATATAATTTTATTACTATTCGTGTTTTAAGTTATTGTTGTATGAGTACATTTCATTTACTCGTTAATTTGATATTATGAATGTTATAACAATTATTTGTTTATTAGTAAATTGATGTTCATTATTATAAGACATATAAAAATTGCCTAAAGGTTGATTGTTTGTTGTTAAATTGGTAGTATAAATGTATCATTAGTTATATTTATATATCCAGAGATAATAAATGTTTCTAATATATGTATATATCATTACCAAATTATATGAATTTCCTTTAGTATCATTATGTCTAGTATGGTATAGTAATGAATTATCCAAAGGTAAACCTTAATATACACTTATGTAGTAGTCTAAATAAATTTAGCATGTTAGCATATAACTCAAAGCCTTAATGTTTTTGTTTAATTTTATTGATTGTAGTACCTATTGTTTTGCATTCGCAATTCTCAAATGTTCTAACTTTCAATGGACTTAACTTCTCTGAATTGAGTAAACAAATCAAATTTTACCTTGAGGTAATGGATTTGGATTTGTCACTTAGAGAAGATAAATCAAGTTCTATTACTAATATAAGCACTGAAAAACATAAAGTTCATTACAGGAATTGGGAAAGATCAAACAAATTGAGTCTAATGTTTATGCTAATAATTATTGTTGCCAACATTAAGTCGACTCTTCCTAAAACTGAAAGTGCTAAAGAAATGCTGAAGTTTATGGAGGAGTGCTCCCACACTGCAGACAAGTCTCTTGCTGGGAAACTAATGAGTACATTGACCATCATGCAATTTGACGGATCTTGTACTATGCATGAACATGCCCTTGAAACAACAAACATTGCAGCAAGACTTAAGACATTGGGAATTCCTTGTACAATTTATAATAAAATCATTACCCTCTAAATATGCTCCTTTCTAAATGAAATATAATACCATGAAAGATAAATGGAATGTGTATGAATTGCATATAAGTTTGTTCAAGAGGAAACCAGAATGAAGAGCCGAGAAAATCATTCCACCAATTATGTTAATCATCAAGGAGCTAGAAAGAAAATCAGTAAGAAACATGACAAGAAAGGGAAGGGACTCTTAATGATTAACGAGTCATCTTCTCAAATCCACTAGAATGAACATCATGGTAACAATTGTCGTTTCTGTAGAAATATTGGACATTTCCAAAAGGATTATCCAAAATGCAAAGGTTGGTTTGAAAAGAAAGGTAAGCCTATGGAAGAAGAGTGAAGGTTCTAGTGGAAGCTGTTGGGACTTATTGTTTAATCCTTGACATTGGATATCATTTAAATTTATTTGAAACTCTTTATGTACCTAATATATATATGAATTTGGTTTCTTTATCTAAAGTTGATGATGTTGGATATTCTTTTAAATTTGGTAATGAATATTTCAGTTTGTAAAAATATACTCATTTCATTGGAAATGGTATATTATGTGATGGATTGTACAAGTTAAATCATGGTAATCTTTTTTTAAACACTTTTAACATTGCATTATAACATTAGAATTAAGCGTGGCTTAATTGATGAACGTTCTTCTTACTTGTGGCATAAACGTTTACGACATATTTCCAAAGAAATAATGAAAGGATTAGCAAGGAATGAAATCCTTTCAGATTTAGATTTTACTGATCTGAATATATGGGAGGCACAAGAAGTACTAAGGTTCTTGAAATAATACACACAGACATTTGTGGACCTTTTGATGTTAATTATTTCAATAAGAAAAAATATTTCACTACATTCCTTGATGATTATTCACGTTATGGTCACATCTATTTATTTCTTGATAAATCTAAGCGCTAAAAGCATTATAGATTTACATTACTGAAGTTGAAATACAATTAGATAAAAATGTGAAAATTGTCAGGACTAATCAATGTGGTGAGTATTATGGAAGATATGATGAAAGTGGACAACATACTAGTCCATTTTCTAAATTCCTTGAACTTCGTGGCACGTGTGCTCAATATACAATGCCAAATACTCTGCAACTAAATGGTGTATCATAAAGGCATAAGAGAACATTGATGAATATGGTTTCATTGTGGACTTATGCTTTAAAGACCTTCATGTATTTATTAAATAGATTTCTTAGTAAGCTAGTTCCACAGACTCATTTTGAACTATGGACATGAAGGAAACGTAGTTTGAGACACCTGCATGTTTGGGGATGTCTGACGAAAATAAGAATTTATAATCCACAAGAATACAAACTGGATGCAAGAACAATCAGTGGTTACTTCATTGATTATCTAGAAAAATCACAGGGAATAGATTTTATTGTCCATGTCATACTACAACAATTACTGAAACTAAGAATGTTTGGTTCATTGAGAATGAAGAAGTTGATGGGAGTGAAACACCACGTAAAGTGGAAATTCAAGAAATGAGCGTACCAGTTTCATTTACTAGTGCCTCTAATAATGTTGTTCTTCAAGTTATTGAACGAATTTGTAATGATGGAGAACAAAAAAATAATCTCATTACTCAAAATGAAGTTGATGAACCTATAGTATAATAACCATAAGAGATAGCATTAAGAAGATCTCAAAGAGAAAGATGATATATTATTTTTGACGATTACGTAGTTTACCTACACTAGTCAGAAGGTGAGATAGAAATTGATAACGACCTAGTTACCTTTTCAAAGCCATGGATAGTGATAATGTCAATAAATGGTTAAACACAATGAAAGATGAGTTAAAATCTATGAAGGACCTTTTTGAGTTACCCGAAGCAAATAATTGGTTGTAAGTGGGTTTTCAAAACCAAGCGTGATTCTTTTGGTAACTTAAAACTTTATAAGGCCAGACTTGTTGCAAAAGGCTATACTCAGAAAGATGACATTTATTATAAAGAGACATTTTCACCAGTCTCTAAGAAAGACTCACTTATGGAGTTACACCAAATGTATGTAAAAATTGCCTATTTGTGGATCATTATCATATGGAGTTACACCAAATGTATGTAAAAATTTCCTATCTAAATTGGGATTTAGCAAAAAAAAAATGTCTGTATAGGTCAACCAATGAGATTCATAGAGAAAGGAAAGGAACACATGGTGTGGAAACTTAAGAAATCAATATATGGACTTCATCAAGCTTCTTGGCAGTGATATCTTAAGTTTAATGATACTATTATATCATTTGGGTTTAAGGAAAACATTATCAATTGATGTATATACTTAAAGGTCAATGAGAGTACGTTTATCTTTTTGGTTCTATATATTGATGATATCTTTCTTGCAACTAATGATCTTGATCTTTTAAATGAGACTAAGATGTTTCTCTCTAAAAAAAATTGAATTGAAAGATATGGGTAAGGCAAGCTTTGTGATTGAAATAAAAATATTTCGTTATAGATCACAAGGACTTTTAGGCTTGTCTCAAAAAGCATATAATAACAAACTTTTAGAGAGATTCAAAATGGATAAATGTTCAGCATCTCCCATTCCAATTCAGAAAGGAGATAAGTTTAGTATCATGCAATATCCAAAGAATGATTTGGAATATGAGCAAATGGAAGAAACTCCTTATGCATTTATAGTTGGAAGTTTAATGTATGCTTAGACTTTTACGTGACCAGATATTAACTTTGCAGTTGGAATGTTAGGAAGATACCAAATAATTCTGGTATAGATCATTGGAAAGTTGCAAAGAAAGTTATGAGATATTTGCAAGGTACAAAGAATCACATGCTTACTTATAGGAGATCGAATCATCTTGAGGTGGTCGGATATTTAGATTCAGACTTTGTCGGATGCATAGACACAAGAAAGTATACTTTCGATTATTTTGTGTGTACAAGGACCATGATTTGCCATAATGAATATGATTTACTATAATAAATAACAATTGACATGTTTTGTAATTGAAAAAAAACAGAGAATTTATTATCTATTTGTTGAGAGTATAATTTTTTATGTATTATTTTTATTTATGATTTAATGATATTTAGCATGTGGAGAATTTATTATCGATTTGTTGAGAGTATAATTTTTTATGTATTATTTTTATTTATGATTTAATGATATTTAGCATGTGGACCATGAATAAAATACTAATAAAAAAAATTACACTATAAATATATATATATATATTAAACTCAGGTAAAAATAAAATCACTCTCCAATATAAAAATAAACTGGAGTTTTAAAATCATTAATAGGAAAAATTGTTTTCCATTAATTAATTGATAATTAGATTATTAAGTTTCCAAAAATAAATTAGAATAATAATTTATCCCATAAAAACAATTTATAATCACCATATCCATAACAGAGTTTTTAGCACATACGAAACATTGCACTGGATAAATCATTTTCTATCTTCTTTAATTAGTAATATTTTCATTAGTTAATAACACAATCAACCTATTTATTTTTAAAAATATCCTTGCTTAAATGACCCCAATAATTTCCCATGCTATATATACAAGCCACCATTTCTAATTTATGCATAAACATTAATTAAAAGATACAATTTGATTCCCATAATAATTATTTATTCCTATATAAAAGCAATTAATTTAAATACTTATTTTTCTTATCTGCATTTCTAATATCTTCATTTTGTCCTCGTTGAGTCTCCCTCCATTCCACAATGTCCTTTGCTTCCACTTCCAATTCAAACTCTTTATTCAACAATGTAGGAAGAGGTTGAGGATCCTGATTAGGTTTAAGAGTCTCCTTCAATAAGGATACATGAAAT
>NW_017727908.1:57820-59346 GCF_001865875.1 Lupinus angustifolius
TCTTCAACCACTTTATTTAATTTTTTTACTTTATTTATGAATTTTTTAATTTTTATTATTATTTATCAATGCTTGTGGACTGCCAGTTTAAAATGAGCAGGGCTTACAACTTTTGTCCATGAAGACAATGCAAGCATGTCCACACCCTCTTAAATTTTAAGGGCATCCGCGGGCCCGTGCAAAACAGGATGGGTGACTCATTTTGCCAATTCTGTTGTTTATCTAGTTTTGCCAAGGATATCAACTTATAGGGCTGAATCTTAAGATAAACTCAATTCCCTTCCTAGAACGCTACATGCCTTTTGTGCTTATCAGCATGCTTCTTAAGACTCAAAAGATGCAGTAGCCTTTACATTCCTTTTAAAACTATCTTTCTTCAAGAACTCAGTGAGGGGTCCAACTATTCTCCCAAAAAATGGTGACACATACAAAGGATTGCCACCTATGGAGTTTATAACTATTATAATAATATTTTTATTAGTATAAGTATAATATATAATATATTTTTATATATTAGTATAATTATTTTTATAGTGTTAGTTGACATACTAGTTTATTATATTAAATCGTATTCTTTATAGCAAATCAGTATTGCGATCCTATGATATAATTGGATTATATTGTTATAATACAAAACAATGGTATGCAATGACTCTCTTATTTAAGACAACAATAGTAAGTGAAAAAATCCTTGCATAGAAAAATTATCTTCATATTGAAGCCAAAGAAAATTATGAACAAATACAAAAGTTAATCTTTGTATTTTCACATTTAGGATTCAACCTCATTTTATCTCCAACCATAACAAGCATTCTACACATTCTGGAACAACCAACGAAATGAAGAAGTATTCAAGGCTCATTTCTGTCAGAAAACCCATCAAATATATATTATGATATATAGGCTACAGAACCACATACCCTTAAACCTCAGGCTTTGACACTAGAATTTTATCAAAAGTATCCTTTGGGATGTTTCCAAAAGGACCTCATGATCTTGGATCTGGGCCTTCTAAAAACCATAATCATATACCTTCACCACAAGTATGAAGATTCAACCTCTTCACAAGTATGAAGATTAGGCTAAAATAGTTTTTATTTAGTTAAATGAATTTGAGCTAAATTATTATAATAATATTTTTGTTAAAAAATTATTTGCAACGTGTTTTAATGAATTTTTTATTTTTTATTATTATTTATCAATGCCTGTGCACCGCCGGTTTAAAACGGGCATGGCTTGCAACTTTGGTCCATGAAGACAATGCAAGCATGTCCACACCCTCTTAAATTTTAAAGGCATTTGCGGGCACGTGCAAAATAGGTCGGGCGATTCATTTTGCCAACTCTGCTGTTTATCTAGTTTTGCCAAGGATATCAACTTATAGGGCTGAATCTTAAGATAAACTCATCCCCCTTCCTAGAACTCTACATGCCTTTTGTGCTTATCAACATGCTTCTTCAAAACTCAAAAGTTGCAGTAGCCTCTTCATTCCTTTTAAAACTATCTTTCTTCAAGAACTCAGTGAG
>NW_017727908.1:59446-63291 GCF_001865875.1 Lupinus angustifolius
ATTAAGATAGATGAGTCAATTACATTATTATTATGATGCAATGAAAATATAAACACATGTTTTCATTTGAGAAAACTCACGTGCAGGGAACAAAAGGAATGAAGACAACAATAGCTTAATTCAAAACAAAAATATTATTATAATAATTTAGCTCAAATGCTTTTAACTAAATAAAAACTATTTTAGCCTAATCTTCATAATTGTGGAAGAGGTTGAATCTTCTTACTTGTGGAGAAGGTATATGATTATGGTTTTTAGAAGGCCCAGATCCAAGATCAGGTGGTCCTTTTGGCAACATCCCAAAGGATACTTTAGATAAAATTTGAGTGTCAAAGCCTGAGGTTCAAGGGTATGTGGTTCTATAGCCTATATATCCTAGTATATATTTGATGGGTTTTGTGACAGAAATGAGCCTTGAATACTTCTTCATTATGTTGGTTGTTGCAGAATGTGTAGAATTCTTGTTACGGTTGGAGATAAAATGAGGTTGAATCCTAAATGCGAAAATACAAAGATTAACTTTTGTAGTTGTTCATCATTTTCTTGGGCTTCAATATTAAGATAATTTTTCTATCCAAGGATTTTTTCACTTACTACTGTTGTCTTAAATAAGAGAGTCATTGCGTACCCTTGTTTTGTATTATAACAATACAAGCCAATTATATCATAGGATCGCAATACTGATTTGCTATAAAGAATACCAGTTAATATAATAAACTAGCAACTAATACTTTGTATTTGTCGACACACATTCTTATTTATCTTTTATCAAGTGTATATACAAAATTTCTAGAAATTTCTGAAGTTGTACCTATAAATTTCTCATAGTTTCTATATAGAGAAATGTACCTTACTTTCTTTCAAAGTTTTCAAATTCGCTCCAATTGTTTTGCCATTTTGCATGATGAAAATTCAACACATCATTTACCTAGTAGAATTTTGGGGTTAAGGAAATGTGTCAAATCAAATTAAATTTCATTCCTTTTTATGTTTTATGCAACATGCATGTTACAAAATGATTTGCCACATGTTTTATATAATTATTTGTAATGTGTGTTAAAAAATTATTAGCAACATCTTTATTACAAAGGCAAACATAAAAAACATTTGATATAGTAAAGGGCAAAATTGAAATATAGAAATTATATCTATTTAATTACATATTTTTCCTTAATCATGTTTTAACTTTATATATTAGTATAGATAACATTGGACATGTTTTTTTTTAAAAAAAGATTTAAATATCTATGTATTGATACTGTAAATCTTTTATGTATTATTTTTAGTTAAGCGTTAACGATATTTAACACATAGATGACGATTAATGGGTTGAGCAAATAAAAGAAACTTCTAAACTATCAATGCACATATATTAAACTAAATCATTTTTTATCTTCTTTAATTAATAATATTTTCATTAGTTAATAACACAATAAACATATTTATTTTTTGAAATATACTTACTTAAAATATCCGAATAATATTTCCCATGCTATATAATCAAGCCACGATTTCTAACATATGCGTAAACATGAATTAACATACATAATTTGATTCTCATACCTATTATTTATTCCTATAAAAAAATCAATTATTTTTCTCATCTATATTTCAGTTTTTTCCTCCTAACTCCTCGAGCTTATCTATAGAAAGTTGTGAGATTGCAAGTATGTTTCATCATAATTTTTTGATGAAGAGAAAGATAATAGACAAACATGAAAACAATGACAACTCAACAAGCAACAAAGCCAAGGCTATGTGAACCTTGATTAGAAGTCTCATAGTCCTAATATTGAATCAACTTAAAATAAGACATGCATAGACTCTTACATGAATATCATGTTCAGACATTTACATATGGTAACACGATTTTGGTGCACTGACTACAATATTATTGCCCTACACCGACGGTTCAAACCATGGTCTAATATAAAATAACCATGGTCTTTGTCATAGACAATGATTAACTATGATAGTCTAAGGCGTTGCCTTTTGTTTTGGCAACGGTTTTTTGACATAAGACAACTATGGACAAAAATCATTGCCTTTATAACTAACATAGGCAATGGTTTATATAGTTTGCAAGGACTATGACTTCTTACCATGACGATAATTAATTTAGTCTAGCTGATAACTAAATATAGATAGAGAATAAAACAAGAAAGTTTTAAGAAACTAACAAAATTCACAACAAAGGTATTACCTAAGAAATCAAACTAAAAGCAACACAGTAAGAGGTGGAGAAGGTGTGGTACAATGCAATAGAAATGGTCCAAAAATTAAGTAATGAAGAAAGGATCACAAAATTTCTAATTCGAAATGGTAAAGGATTCACTTTTTGGAATCCACCAGCCACTACTACACTATACAAACAACCCACCTCACTCTTCTCATACTCTTAAATTATTATTCCATAACCCCATTATAACTTCTCCACTAATAGGCAACAATTTTAAAACTGTGTCCCATTATACTTTTAGACCACAATTTTAAAACTGTTGAAGGTGGAGGTGTTGTCGTAGGAAAAAGAGAAAAATGTATTCCTATAGCTTTTTCTTCTGAAGCTTTGAGTACAATAACAACGTTATCTGCTTCACATTAGTATGAATGGCTTAAGGAACCTGTTATAGATTAAAGGATTATGAATTGTATAAAATAATTTTGTGAGATTAGTAAATAATCATATCAATGAGAAGGACAAAATTAAGCAATGAAAGGTTTTATTGAAAGATGATAAGAAATCAAAGCAAGAGACTCACATTTTTTTGTCATCACTTTAGTAGGATGAGTTTGGGTTTGTCTAAACTTAATCATACTAAGTTTTTCTTGTCAAAACAAGTGGGGTTGAAGGAATACCCTCAAATTTAATTTGACTATTATTGACATGCCTACCTCAAATGTCTTTCTCCATTACCGCTACACGTTTAATTAAGTTTTACCATCAATAAAGTAATAGCTAGATATTATTTTCGGCTCCATTAGCTTTTAGAAAGCACACAAGAGAAAAACAAAAGAGCATGAGATCCCTGAATTATGCCAAATTAGGGATTTCATGACAAACCATATGGACAGATTCCTTACTCATTTTACTAACATAAACATGGAATTCATGACAAGCCATGTGTTCCAAATTAAAAGAATAAGAATACATACCTATTAGCTTCGTCTTTAATTTCCTTACAGAATTAGGGATTTCATGACATATCCGTGCAATCTCGAATGTTTGTAATGCAATCTCGAATTAGGAAAATGAGAAGAAAAATGAATGACAAATTGAATAAAAATAAAAGAACAAGTGAAGAAAAACTGAAGGAACGAACAAGTGACCTGTTGAATGGAAATGAAGAACAAGAACAAGTTACAAAATGGTGATGAAGAGTTAGTGTCATGGTAAAGAAAAACCTGGAAATAAACTCGGAAGGAGAAGCTTCTGGATAGTGTGGTCCTCAGAAGGAAGGATATAATGAATAATGGTGATGAAGAGTTGTGTAATGGTTTCACCATTGAGGAGAAACTTAAGGATTTGTGAAGAAAAAAGGTTTGTGAAGTGGAAACTACATAAATTAACCTGGGGTTTGGATTTAAAAAAATTAATAAAATCATAAGACCACGGTTTTTTTATAAATTATATAACTACGGATAGAAAAACCATTGTCAAAGAGAATGATAATAGGCCACAATTATCGAATTAGGGATTTCATGACATAGCCACATAATTGTTGAAAGGGTAATTTCTCGGTGTTTAGTTGGGAGTTTGCTCCTCTCAACAAATCGTCCTGACAGCAGTGTCAATTTGTTGAAAGATTAATACTCTCATTTTCGTTATGTTCCTTTTGTAAGTAAGA
>NW_017727908.1:63391-64178 GCF_001865875.1 Lupinus angustifolius
ACTTGAAATAAAAACTCTAAACTAAGAAATGAAGAAAGAACTCCATAGAGAGCTTGCTAGTGAGAGATTTCCTTCTTTCAAGTGTTTTTGATCTTTTTTAGTGTGTTTTGGTATAATTTGGTACGTTTTTCTCGAAGGAAATGGTCTCCTATTTATAGACCTCAATGCCAGACCGCTGAGCTGCATAGTTGGACCGCTAAGCAGCTGGCCAAACCCTTCAACATGGGTTTGGTCCATTGATCAAGTAGCTTAGTCACCTCCTTGTGCATGACTCATCAAAGCTAGTTGTGGGCTATGAGACCAGCTATTGTGAGCTACTTCTGAAAACCCTATGGTGGGCTACTTGAGGTGAGGTCATGGATGACTTCATAGTTTGCTTGATCGTTAAGTCAAGTCTGATGCACACTGCTCAGCGCACCTGCTTCACCGCTAAGCTGCTTATTCAGTAGCTTCTGACCGTGCTGACTGGGACGTGGCTTGGTACTTGATGATCTGGTCAGGAGTCTGGTTCTCCGCTAAGCTGCTTGGTTGGACCGTTGAGCAGCTTGTTCAGCAGCTTGGTCTTGTGCCAAGCTCGTGTCTGACCATGTTAAGCAGATTTCTGGCCGTGCCAGGTCTAGTCTGGTGCTAGGCTGAGCGGCTATGTAGGTCCGGTCAGCTGCCTAGTTGAGCAGTTTTGTCTTGGTCAAGCTCGTGGCCAGGTCAGCTCAGCGGGGCTTGTTCCATGCTTAGCTGCCTGGTTGAGCATCTTGATTTCTTGACTTTTTTGCTTTGTTGATCATGAGTC
>NW_017727908.1:64278-65260 GCF_001865875.1 Lupinus angustifolius
TGATGGAGTTGATCTTGTCTTTTAATCTCTGCATCCTTTAAATCAAAGTTTAGAAATTTGAGAGCCCAATAGGATTTATGCTCCAATTCAACTGGTAGATGACAAGCTTTGCCATAAACAAGTTGATATGGAGTTTTGCCTATTGGTGATTTAAATGCAGTTCTGTAGGCCCAGAGAGTATAATCCAGTTTTTGTGACCAGTCTTTTCTTGAAGCAGAGACTGTTTTTTCCAAAATTCTTTTTAATTCTCCGTTTGATACTTCTGCTTGGCCATTGGATTGTGGGTGATAAGGTGATGCTACCTTGTGTTTAACATTATACAATTCTAGGGTTCTTTTCAATTGGGAATTTATAAAATGAGATCCCCCATCACTTATTAATACTCTTGGTGTGCCAAAACGCGTAAAAATATTCTTTTTCAAACATTTTATCACAGTTTTTGCATCGGCTTTGGGTGTTGTTAATGCTTCTACCCAGCGGAAACATAGTCAACAGCCACCAAGATATATTCATTTGAAAATTATGATGGGAAAGGTCCCATAAAGTCAATGCCCCAATAAACAAAAATTTCTACTTCTATAATATTTTGTAAAGGCATTTTATTTTGTTTCCCAAGTCCCCCGAACCTTTGGCATGCATCACACTTTTGGACATATAATTGGGCATCTTTATAAATGGTTGGCCAAAAGAATCCAGATTGGAGTACTTTTGCCGTGGTTCTATTCCCATTGTAATGTCCTCCATGGGTCGAATTATGGCAATGACATAATAATTTTCTTGGCCTCATTTTCATCAACACATCGTCTAATAATATTATCGGTTCCTTCTTTAAATAAATAAGGTTCATCCCACACGTATTGATTCACTTTCTTGAGAAAAAATTTATTTTGCTGAATATTAAAGTGATCAGGGGTCATACCTAAGGCTTTATAATTTTCTATATCAGCAAACCATGGTCTTGCCTGAAGTTGAAATAGATTTT
>NW_017727908.1:65360-67097 GCF_001865875.1 Lupinus angustifolius
CAAAAGTAACACCCATCTAATTAATCGTGGCTTGGAATCGGGTTTCTTTAGAAGATATTTGATTATGTCATCATCAGTATACACAATTGTTTTTGCCCCAATCAAATAACTTCTAAATTTTTCCAATGCAAATACTATTGCTAGCAGTTCTTTTTCAGTTGTAGCGTAATTAATTTGTGCTGCATTTAGAACGTTACTATCATAGTGTATTGCATGAAATACTCGTTCTCCTCTCTATCCCAGAACTGTACCAACTACATAATCGCTTGCATCACACATTAGTTCAAATGGGGATTTCCAGTTAGGTGCAGTAATGACAGGAGCAGTTATCAAGCATAATTTTAATTATTTAAATGCTTCTAAATAGCAATTATCAAAATTAAAGACAAAATATTTTAAGATTAAGTTGCATAAAGGCTTAACTATTTTGGAGAAGTCCTTGATAAATCTACGATAGAACCCAACATGTCCAAGAAAACTTTTGATTCCTTTAACATTTGTAGGAGGAGGTAGCTTCTCGATCACTTCTATTTTAGATTTACCAACTTCTAATCCTTTAGCTGAAAATTTATGCCCAAGTACAACTCCTTTAGTGACCTTGAAATGACATTTTTCCCAGTTCAAAATCAAATTAGCCTGCTCGCATCTTGCAAAAATTGTCTCCAAATTTGTTAAGCAGTTTTCGGAAGAGTCTCCGAATACAGAAAAATCGTCCATGAAGACCTCGATTCATTTCTCCACTAAATCAGCAAAGATAGCCAACATGCATCTTTGAAAAGTTGCAGGAGCATTACATAGTCTAAATGGCATTTTTCTGTATGCATAAACACCAGATGGACATGTAAATACTGTCTTTTCTTGATCCAATGGAACTACAACAATTTGGTTGTATCTGGAGTATCCATCCAGGAAACAGTAGAAGGTGTTTACGGCTAATCTTTCCAACATTTGATACATGAAGGGTAGGGGAAAGTGGTCTTTTCTTGTGGCGGTTTTAAGTTTGCGGTAATCAATGCAAACTCTCCAACCAGTAATAGTTCTAGTCGGAATGACTTCATTGTTTTCATTTCGGATTATCGTCATCCCTCCTTTTTTTCAGCACCACTTGGACTAGACTTACCCATATGCTATCAGAAATGGGGTAAATCATGCCAGCCTCTAACATTTTTACAATCTCTTTCCTTACTACTTCCTTCATTGCGAGATTAAGTCTTCTTTGTGGTTGAGCACATGGTTTGAAATCATCTTCCATCATGATTTTATACATGCAATATGATGGACTGATGCCTTTGAGATCTTTTAAGGTCCATCCCAGTGCAGCTTGATGCTTTTTCAAGACTTGTATAAGTTTTTCATCTTCTATTTTGGACAGCTCACTATTAATGATAACTGGATTCTTGGCTTCCCCATTTAAGAAAACATATTTCAAATGGGACGGCAATTCCTTTAATTCCAGTTCTGATTCTTTTTCAGCTGGTCCATCTGCATTTTGGTAGGGAAATAATTCATCATAAAAATGTCTGACGATTTCTTCTTTCACCCTATTTTCTTGTATCTCCAAGGATTTTTAAGGTTGAGGGTGTTCTGCACAAATTTCTTCAATAACATCTAGTTGCAGACATTGCCCTTTATCCTTCGGATGATGCATTGCATCGAAAATATCAAATTCGATTTCGTCATCCGCAACTCGGACTAGTAGTTTGCCATTTTCCATGTCGATCCCCATTTTTGCTGTCC
>NW_017727908.1:67197-68677 GCF_001865875.1 Lupinus angustifolius
ACTTTGACCAGGACATCCTCTACAACTCCTTCATGATATTTTATGGATGTTTCTGCTTGTTGCAAGGATATCCTTGTAGGCTTTAATTGAATTCCTCTGATTCTTTTCATCATGGACAGTGGCATCAATCTTATACTTGCTCCAAGATCGACAAGAGCCTTGCCTACGGACACATTTCCAATAGTAACTGGAATGGTCACACAACCTGGATCTTTAGATTTGTGAGGAATGTTTGTTTGAACTATTGCACTACAGGTGGCATTAAGTGAAACAACTTATTTTTCTTGATAGCTCCGCTTTTTGGTTAGCAGTTCTTTCATGAATTTGGAGTAAATAGGCATTTGCTCCAATGCCTCAGCAAAAGGAATGTTGATTTGCAGAGTTTTGAATATTTCCATGAATCTTGCAAACTGTTCTTCTTTTTTGGTTTTTAACGGAGCTACGGGATATGGTATTTTTTCTGTACTAGTTGGTGTTGTTTTTCTCTTCTTACCCCACTAGTCTCTTTTTCTTTTTCTTCTTTTATATTTTGTTCATCTAATCTCTATTTTTATTTTTCAACTCCTCCAATTATTTTTCCACTCCGTGTTGTCACACTTTCACAAATTTCTGACTTGACCAAGTAAGTTTTCGTCAAGCTGTTGATTTGTTCTTCTATTTTTGTGAGAGCATCCTTGGTGTTTTGTTGATGATTGATAGTGGTTTGTATGAATTGGTCAAGAATTTTCTCCAATTCGTCATGGTAAGTAGGAGTTGATTGGAAGGCTTAGACATTTTGATTGTTTGCACAATTATTGCACCAAGAACTAGCTTTATTGGTTTGCCTTATTTGTTCAGGAGGATCTTGAATTTTTTTTCTACCTTATTTGCTTTATTGGTTTGCCTTATTGAGCTTGAATTGAAATTCTCTAAGGAATTTCTCAACTTTTTGTTGCAGATCAACATGTTGGTCCATATCTAAAATTTTGAGATCAAAACGAATCGTTTTGTCTATTTCCAAAAAGAAAGGAGATTAGTATGTAAAGAAGTCATAATGTATATTTTTGCAGCAATTAAAATATACATATTTACTAATCCTTATTTTTGTACAAAGTAAAAAGGAAATAATTTGTACAAAAGAAAAATAAGTCTATGCACAGTTATTTGATTAATGACACATAAATATGAAATGTTTTACTATTAAAGCAATTCCCCGACAACGGTGCCAATTTTTTGAAAGTGTTATTCTCGGTGTTGATTTTAGTTGGGAGTTTTCTCCTCTCAACAAATCGTCCTGACAGCAGTGTCAATTTTTTGAAATATTAATACTCTCATTTTTGTTATGTTCTTTTGGTTTGATTAAGTAAGAGAACTCGGTATTATTCTTTGTTCGCCATCTCGGCTTTGTTGAAATAAATTCCAACGCCGGTATAATGGTTTCAAGAATATTCCAGTTACAACTTACTTTCTTAATAATCATGTGAATAAGTCATTCCTTCTT
>NW_017727908.1:68777-69759 GCF_001865875.1 Lupinus angustifolius
ATAAAACTAGATATTAACAAATTCTTGAGGAGACAAGATCTTTTTGAATAAGGAAAATATATTTCTCATCTTCTTTTGAGTTTGAACTACTTAGACAAGTTCTTATGTTTTACTTTGGTTAACCCCAAACACCAAGGTCTGAAATCCTCCTTTTAGTGTATATCCTAAAATGGTAGAATGATGAACACTTATATTCATTACTTAAACAAGATTACGGTCATAAAAGAGATTAGGTTGTCACACCCTAACCAATGGCAGATGGCCATGTCAAGCTGGTGGCCAGGTCAGCTCAGCGGGGCTTGTTCCTGTTGAAAGGCTTATTTCGGTGTTTATTTTAGTGTTGGGAGTAATCTCCTCTCAACAAATCGTCCTGACAGCAATGTCAATTTGTTGAAAGATTAATACTCTCATTTTTGTTATGTTCCATTTGTAAGTAAGAGAACTCGGTTTTATTCTTTGTTCGCCATCTCGACTTTGTTAGAATAAATTCCAACGCCGGTATAATGGTTCCAAGAATATTCTAGTTACAACTTACTTTCTTCATAATCATGTAAATAAGTCATTCCTTCTTTGCCCCATCTCGGCTTTGTTAGAATAAATTCTAACGCCGGTATAAAGGTACCGAAGCAATTTCCTATTACATAATTATTAAGTACCTTTGAATATCATCTCGGTATTGTGGAATAAATTCCAATACCGGTTTAATGGTATTCTATTATATAAAAGTGATGAATAGTAGGTTGTTAGATACAACTATATAAATAAAGAAGAAAAGAATAATAAATTTAGTGACCTTTTATTCATTTATTCCCTTTCGGGTTCATTTTATTAACAAATCAAACTTCTTCCTTATGGAAGGTTGGTATTAAAGAACAAATAAAATGCGGAAAGTAAATAACAATAAAAAAAGTTAGTAAGTTAGTTTCATCACTTTTGTATATTTAAAAGGTGCTTTCAACAAATAAATTTATTGATAACAAGG
>NW_017727908.1:69859-70962 GCF_001865875.1 Lupinus angustifolius
GAAATCATTTTTTAGGTGATCAATCTAAAAAGAGCATTAAGTTCTTCTCAAACAAATAACATTAACCAAAGCACCAACTTGAATGATTAAAATTCAAACTTTTGTAAATTAAGAAGAAGTATAAAATACATAACCTTGTTCAAAAGAAAATGTTTAGGAGCATGAGCTATCCATCCAAGGATTGGATGCTTTTGAGTTCCAAATGAGATTACAAAATTGATTTTTGCATCTCATTTGCCTTCTCCGTTTCTCCTCTTGAATTCTAAACTAAAAATTACAAAAACTTACTTGAAATTGAAAACTCTAAACTAAGAAAGAATTCCTAAATGAGAGAATTCTGGCCTTCAAGTTTTCTTGAGAGAATTTTATGAAGAAATAGTGTATTGAAATCTATTTTTGTTCGAAGGAAATGGCCTATACTTATAGGCCCCATGCCAGACTGCTGAGCTGCTTACCTGGACCGCTGCATAATCGCTTGCATCACACATTAGTTCAAATGGCGATTTCCAGTTAGGTGCAGTAATGACAGGAGTGGTTACCAAGTACGATTTAACTGTTTAAATGCTTCTAAGCAGGAATTATCAAAGTTAAATGCAGAATCTTTTAAGAGCAAGTTGCATAGAGGCTTAGCTATTTTGGAGAAGTGGCGGACGTAGCTTCTCGATCACTTCTATTTTAGCTTTATCAACTTCTAATCCTTTAGCTGATATTTTATGCCCAAGTACAACTCCTTCAGTAACCATGAAATGGCATTTCTCCCAAATCAGAACCAAATTAGTCTTCTCCCGTCTTGCCAAAACTGTCTCCAAATTTGCTAAGCAATTTTCGAATACCGAAAAATCGTCCATGAAGACCTCGATGCATTTCTCCACTAAATCAGCGAAGATAGCCATCATGCATCTTTGAAAAGTTGCTGGAGCATTACATAATCTAATTGGCATTTTTCTGTTTCCATAAACGTTGAATGGATATATAAATGATGTCTTTTCTTGGTCTAATGGGTCTACAACAATTTGGTTGTATCCGGAATACCCATCTAGGAAACAGTATAAGGCTTTTCCAGCTAATCTCTCCAACATTTGATCCATGAAGGGTAGAGGAAA
>NW_017727908.1:71062-72586 GCF_001865875.1 Lupinus angustifolius
TTTAGGTGATCAATCTAAAAAGAGCATTAAGTTCTTCTCAAACAAATTATATTAACCAAAGCACCAACTTGAATGATTAAAATTCAAACTTTTGTAAATTAAGAAGAAGTATAAAATACATAACCTTGTTCAAAAGAAAATGTTTAGGAGCATGAGCTATCCATCCAAGGATTGGATGCTTTTGAGTTCCAAATGAGATTACAAAATTGATTTTTGCATCTCATTTGCCTTCTCCGTTTCTCCTCTTGAATTCTAAACTAAAAATTACAAAAACTTACTTGAAATTGAAAACTCTAAACTAAGAAAGAATTCCTAAATGAGAGAATTCTGGCCTTCAAGTTTTCTTGAGAGAATTTTATGAAGAAATAGTGTATTGAAATCTATTTTTGTTCGAAGGAAATGGCCTATACTTATAGGCCCCATGCCAGACTGCTGAGCTGCTTACCTGGACCGCTGCATAATCGCTTGCATCACACATTAGTTCAAATGGCGATTTCCATTTAGGTGCAGTAATGACAGGAGTGGTTACCAAGTACGATTTAACTGTTTAAATGCTTCTAAGCAGGAATTATCAAAGTTAAATGCAGAATCTTTTAAGAGCAAGTTGCATAGAGGCTTAGCTATTTTGAAGAAGTCCTTGATAAATCTACGCTAGAAGCCAGCTTGGCGGACGTAGCTTCTCGATCACTTCTATTTTAGCTTTATCAACTTCTAATCCTTTAGCTGATATTTTATGCCCAAGTCCAACTCCTTCAGTAACCTTGAAATGGCATTTCTCCCAAATCAGAACCAAATTAGTCTTCTCCCGTCTTGCCAAAACTGTCTCCAAATTTGCTAAGCAATTTTCGAATACCGAAAAATCGTCCATGAAGACCTCGATGCATTTCTCCACTAAATCAGCGAAGATAGCCATCATGCATCTTTGAAAAGTTGCTGGAGCATTACATAATCTAATTGGCATTTTTCTGTTTCCATAAACGTTGAATGGATATATAAATGATGTCTTTTCTTGGTCTAATGGGTCTACAACAATTTGGTTGTATCCGGAATACCCATCTAGGAAACAGTATAAGGCTTTTCCAGCTAATCTCTCCAACATTTGATCCATGAAGGGTAGAGGAAAGTGGTCTTTTCTTGTGGCGGTGTTAAGTTTGCAGTAATCAATGCAGACTCTCCAACCAGTAATAGCTCTAGTCGGAATGAGTTCACTGTTTTCATTTTGGACCACCGTCATCCCTCCTTTTTTCGGCACCACTTGGACAGGACTTACCCATTTGCTTTCTGAAATTGGGTAAATCATGCCAAATATTTAATATCAAATATTTAATATTGTGATATGATTTATTCAATTTCATATTTAATATCAAATATTTTGAAAAACAAATTCTCTTCAACCACTTTATTTAATTTTTTTACTTTATTAATGAATTTTTTATTTTTTATTATTATTTATCAATGCATGTGGACCACCGGTTTAAAACGGGCATGACTTGCAACTTTGGTCCATGAAGACAATGCAAGCAT
>NW_017727908.1:72686-75036 GCF_001865875.1 Lupinus angustifolius
TATATATATCACATAATAATAAACAAAAAAAAAGATAATATATAATAAAATATTTATTCTTTTATTTATTATGAAATTATATTTTTACCATTAAAAATATAAAAAAAGAAATATTTATCTCTTCATTACTCGAAAATATCATTTTTTTTTTCTTACTATGATATCTTACAACTTATATAATAATAATATTTATTAAAGTCACATAACCCCAAGTAAATATCTTAACTGTTATTTTTATCTTTTATCTCAATTTGTAAAAAAATAAAATTTAATAGGACTTTCAAGTTTGTAGGCTATGTTTTTATAAAACTCTTATTACCATTTACCACCCATTATTGTTTTTTCTTAAGTCACTGTCTACAATTAATTCGAAGCTTCACCCTTCAACTAAATATCTATTTTACATGTGTCAGTTAGTAACTTGCAAATTAAAAAGATTGGAAAGCAGCAAACTTTTCAAAACGGCTTTTTTTTAAATGCAATCACAGGACTCTTGTTACATTTTGCAACACTGCACATAACTTGATGCCTATCATAAATGTAATTGAAATCTTCACCAATTCTTTTTCCTTCTTTGGTTCTAATTTTGAATTGTAGTCAGTGTTTCATATTTTTAAAAAAAGTATCATTCAATGTTCAAACTTATCACTTTAACATTATATTTTCCAACATCTCCAACCACAGGTTCAGAATTGTTGTACTTGCATTAATAATCATTAATACATAAATAATAGATAATATATTGACAATATAACAATTTTGAACAGCGGTCCATTAGTTATCTTATAAAAGAAGAAATTACAATTACAGGAAAAAAAATAGTTTGATTGCAATTGATGGGCTTGGACAACTATGGTATTAAATCCTAAAACGTGTAATGTCATGGCTTCTAGTTTTTGTTCTTTTTTCTATTTTATATTGTTAGCATTTCCTCATCAATTTAGTGATACATAATCAGCTTAGAAGTACATTATCATCTATTTCTTGTGGTTAAGCAAATGGAGGGAATTGTATGAAAGAGGAAAGTATATTTGATTATAAATTTTGCAGTTAAATGTGACCAACATGATGTATTAGTCTTCCATCAAATAACATTAACATATACAATAAAGTGTTAGTCAAGTAATGTAAAGTTCTGTTAGATCTCAAGATGACTAAAAGATTGGTTTGATTCATGAAAATGACGTTTGCTAGAAGAGATAATCATATATCCCAAAATGGATTAATTTCTTACCATAAAATGTAGGAATACCCTTAGTAATACAAAAAAATAATATTACTATATAAGGAAGCCAATTTTCTTTGGGTGTCTAAGTTTCACACATGCATTCAAAATCTCTATCAAGGTATTAAAAGATGTTCTTTACACACTCACCATGCATTACCATATATGTGTAATTTTCATTATTGAACCATCTCATTTTTATACACCTACAATTTGATTATGCTACCTACAAAATGTGTATCTAGCAATGTCCCAAGGGATTATATATAAAATTTGAATTTGAAATGAGAAAAAGAAGGTGGCATTTGACATGCAGTTATTGACTCTTGTATTTTAGCATGTGGAGGATGTGAGGAGACACTACATAATCCATCTGCAACAATTTGCTTGACTCCAAAATTATAATATGGGGCAGGCCCACATATATAGTTACAAAACTATGGTATCACCATAGCAATGACCTAATCAGACAATTCAGAGGAAAATAAACCGAGTTCGTATTATCTCAATTAAGATAAATGTTTCAAAAAATAAAGAGAAATACAATTTTTAATAATACATTTATCTTTTTAATTACAATGAAATTACATTTTTGTTATTAAAAATCAAATGAGAAACATGCACTTGTCTCTTTAGTCATTGAGAAAATGTTTGTTCAAATAAACTATTTGTTAAAAAAACAAAATTATAGATAGTTGTGTTATATATGTTAGAGGTTTGATTTTACTGTGCACATGAAAAAAATTTGTTGGGAAATACAACACTCACTTTGGTGATTGAAAATCCAAAAACAAACTAGTTTTTAGCTATCACCCAAGACATACTCATGATGCACACTAAAACATATAAAAAACTGAAAAAGAGATATAAGAATATTATTTTTGAATATTTAAAAAAGATATTATATCTGCCTTTGAAGGATATTGAATATTAATCCTGATACATATGGTCCTACTAGCAAAAATAAAAATAAGGTAGCTGCAACTTTTGCTTGCATTCTTGTGCTCACTGATCAATGTTTAACTGTAGAATGAGACAACTTTTTTCATTGTCCTCTCAGTAACTCAATTCGATGTTCTTTGTCGTTATGTATGTCTACTGATATTATATATATATATATATATA
>NW_017727908.1:75136-78957 GCF_001865875.1 Lupinus angustifolius
TCAACTACTTTCTATTTATAATCCTTCACTCCTAAGGGTTTGTTTGTAAGTTGGATTTTGGAGGGGAAGGAATGGAAAGGGAAGGCTTGAGAGTCATCTAACAAGTATATTTCTTGGCTCCCAAGCCTTCCCTTTCCCTTCATTCCCTTCCAAAATCCAACTCCCAAACTAACCCTAAGTAACTATTAACTATTTTTTTGTTGAAAAAGACACGTATCTGACACGGATAAGTTTGGATTCGTGAAGGTCACATCCTTAGAGTATTCATGAATAAAGATATAGATAAAAAAATAAAGATGAAGATACCTATCTAATTCGTTTTTAACAACAAAAAAATAGGATAAGATAGGATATGTTTTTATCAATTTTATGAATTATTCTACTATGTTTTCTAGTTTTGGTTCTTCGAATTTCGGAGGCAATGATTGACAATTTTCATTATATTTTCTACTTTACATATTTTGATTTACACTTATAATTTTATCATATTTTATGTATTTTTTATTATTTTATACATGTATCCTTGAATGTATCGTATCTAATATTTTATAAAAAATATATATCAATGTATCGGATATATATCGTATCCAACACAAATATCTATATAACACATATCTATATATGTGCTTCATAGGTGAAAAGCAAAAGGACATGGACTATGTTGCAGGAAAGTTGCTTGTAGATATCTAGTCCTAGTACTTCAAGAGCTTAGTGAACTTAGGGGCTCCCAGTTTTCCCAAAATTTACCTACATGTGCTATTCTTATACTAGCAATACACGAGGATGAATTCAGAACACTCCTTTTAGTCTCTACAATATACTTAAAGAAGGTATATATACATAATTACGCATTTATATGGCTTCTAAAGAGAACCAATCTTCTTAGACATTATACATAAAACTTCAGAACCAATATCCTTTAATATTCTCTATATCATGTTTACCTTAACTTTTCTATTATTTATTAGCAAAACAAGAAAAAAAATCTTATTGCATTCATAATCAGTTCTTTTTTTTTCATCCCCAGTTACATTTAGTTTATATTTTGAACAAACATGCATATGTATAATGATTCAGATAACCCGTATTCCAAAGTTTATGGGCTTTCTATAGCAATGTCATAATTTGAATTGTCTCTAACTTCTCTGAAAATGGGAAAAAACTCTACGACCAACGCCGTCTCTAAACTATTAATTCCAAATAAAAAATAACTCAAAAATATTTTATCGTCTAAACGAATTTTATGAAATTTCTATAGTAAGGTCATGGTCTTAGTCGTCTTTAACTTCTCTAAAAATAGGAAGAAAGTCTATGACCAACACTGTCTCTAAACAATTAATTTCATACAACTAGTAATTAAAAGATATTTTATTAGCTAAATGAATTTTATGAAATTTTTATAGTAAGGTCATGATTCGAGTTATCTCTAACTTCTCTAAAAATGAGAAGAATATCTTCGACCAACACCGTCTCTAAGCTATTAGTTCTATTAAATTAATTCAATCATATATTATAAATATTTTAAATTCAATAAAAAATCAACTAAACCAATCACTTAATTTTCAAACTAGAACTACGTAGACTTAATTTTCCTATTGCACCTAGGGATACGTATGAGCAAGATAAACTTCCGTGAGACACAAAAATAAAAATAAAATATTTTTCTTTAGTAATTAATTTGAATGGCATAAAAGAACATGTTATTAGTGAGGGTGTCGTTTTAATACGGGAAGACAGAGTGTTAATACATTCCCTGATCCATAACTGACTCCCGAGCTCAGAATCTTTGTTTAAAGACCATATTATCCAATTCGGCATAAAGAGAGTTTTCGATGTTTTATCCAAAAAGAATGTGGTGGAGACTACAAATCATTTGGGAGAGGTAGAAATCGAGTTCGCCTCTTCCTAAGTCGCAGAGTCGGTCTTCCAACCAAAAATCAGGTCACGATAGCTAGCTAACTCGGGACTTTTCCATAAGAGAGTCAGGCTTAGAGCCGCTAATCACATACACTTAAATACCATTTTGTTTGTTTTTTTTTCTTTAGAATAGTAAATTATTATCTTATACTCTCTTGTTTTATTATCTACAAGTTCTTATGATTATATTTGGAGCTTATTGGGGGTGGGAATATTTAAAAGGTTTGCTTCCTCACACACTAGCATTGTACACTTGAGTTTGCACACACATATGTCCTGAACCAAGTATTAGTGATTAGGATTTGAGATAGAATTTGGGATGGCAACGGGTACAGGTAATAGCTACCCCACTACCCGTTTTAAAATAGGAGAGTATTACTCATACCCGCCCGTACCCGTTTGGGTACCCGCATGTGGGGTTTTCTCATGTATTTCTTGGTACCCGCATGTACAACGGGTACCCGTGGGTTTCCTATATTATAAATCAATTTCTAACTTCCTACTTCTATTATGTTTCAAATGAGATGAAACTTAATTATTTTTATGCCTTTTAATTGAATATTTGGCAAAAATGTTAAATCTATTGATGTTTTCTATTTGTGTGATTTGATATTCTCATTTCCATAATAAAAAATATTTATTTTCTTTGCAAGGCGTGCGTGTTTCTAACACAAGTAATAATACTTATAGGTTGTTTACCACCAAATTCAATAAAAGATATAAACAATGTAAAAAATGTAAACAAAGTAAAAGAAAAAATGTACACAGTGTAATGAAGGTTAGGATAGTGTAATTTTTATTTTAATTAAAGATAATATAGTAATCATATAAATAACGGGTACCCCCAGGTACGAGTACCATAATATCCATAACTATCTGTATGTACTACCAGTATTTTTAAAAATTCATTTGTAAAATTTGTGGGTACCCATTTGTAACACATACCCATTTGCCATCCCTAGATAAAAGGGACACATGCTTTGTCGGTATATAGCCTCGAGCCATATCTTGTATTGACAGAATGGACCACCGAGATCGTTTCTAGTATCAAGAGTTAGCGGCTTTGATGGCTCGATCCTTCTCATTTCTAGCACATGGTACTTGGTTACCTTTCTTTCATGACTATATGCGATCTAGTGATCAGGAAGTCTAAAGCTTTTATCGAGTCCACTTCAAAAAAAACTAGTACATTGCATTTAAGGTTATACTACCTCCAAATAAGGCCTACTACCCTAGGGGACATTCATCATACATATCATTCATTCATGCATCCATTCATTATTTGGTTATTTAACACTTTTATAATTAATATTTACCAGATTCTTTTGTCGAAGAAAAATACCTGGTATAGTATTTAACACTTTTATTATTGGATCAGCACGCTGTCAGTAAAGAAAGGGGTAAGGCTGGAGTTACAGGTTGTTGATGTGAGTTGTATAAAAAATTTAGTCACCAAGATCCCTCAAGAGGTTCATGATCAGTTAGCTATAGAATATGGTAGATTGATCGACCTCCTCTTCATCATAGTTGATATAGAGACCTTAAATCGAAGGCCATAAAGGATACGATTCAGTACTGGAATATTACTCTACATGTCTTTGAATTCTCAAATGTGGATGCATCCCCAACTCTAGAAGATTATGAAGTTTTCCTCCATATCGGTTCATCAAGCCTTCATATCGAATCATCAAGCAGACTCCAATTGTATCATTATAGTGATAATCAGAATGTCGCAAAGGATTATATTGAGAAATTAATGAGGACAAATGATTTATTTCAAATCAGCTATTTTCAAAATAAAAGTTCTTCTTTGATTTAAAAACTTATATGTTGAACATTTAGTTTACATTTAAGTAAATTACATTCACAATCCCGAGTTTTCGTGAAATTATAAAAACCACTTA
>NW_017727908.1:79057-79706 GCF_001865875.1 Lupinus angustifolius
CACTCTGCAAGACTATCCATTAATGTGAATGGCAAAATGGTTGGGTTCTTCAAGTGCACTAGAGGTGTAAGGCAAGGGGATCCTCTTTCTCCTCTCCTTTTTTGCATTGCTGAGGATGTTCTAAGCAGAGGCCTATCAAAGCTGAAGGTTGAGGGGCACATTAGCACTATTGAGGGCCCTAAAGGAATTCAAACTCCCTCACATGTGCTCTATGCTGATGACATCTTTATATTCTGCAAAGGCAAGAAAACTGAGCTCCACAAAATCAATCAACTGCTCATCAAGTACTCAGAAATATCTGGTCAATGTGTCAATGCCTTTAAAAGCAAGTTTTACTCAGCTTCCTCTTCCCACAGGAAAATTGCTTCTATAGCTCAGGTTCTTGGGTTTTCTGCTGGCAGTTTGCCTCTAACCTACCTTGGTGTCCCTATTTTCTTGGGGAAACCAAGAAGGATTCATCTGCAGAAAATTGCTGATAGGATAATTAGCAAGCTGGCTACTTGGAAAGGGGCTTTGTTATCAATCATGGGCAGAGTGGAAGAATTCCCCTGATGGGGTGCTATTTGCCAAGGCTGCCTATCTCCACATGAATCCTGGTTCAGTTCAGAGCAATTGGGGTAAATTCATATGGTCTGAGGCCATCCCTCCT
>NW_017727909.1:0-843 GCF_001865875.1 Lupinus angustifolius
CCAATTTGTTGAAAGATTAATACTCTAATTTTCGTTATGTTCCTTTTGTTTGATTAAGTAAGAGAACTCGATGTTAATCTTTGTTCACCATCTCGGCTTTGTTGAAATAAATTCCAACGCCGACATAATCGTTTCAAGAATATTCCAGTTACAACTTACTTTCTTAATAATCATGTGAATAAGTCATTCCTTCTTTGCCCCATCTCGGCTTTGTTAGAATAAATTCGAACGCTGGTATAATGGTATTGAAGCAATTACCTATTACATAATTATAAAGTACCTTTGAATAACATCTCGATTTTTGTGGAATAAATTCCAACATCGGCTTAATGGTATTCTAATATATAAAAGTGATGAATAGTTAGTTGTTAGATACAAATAAATAAATAAAGAACAAAAGAATAATAAATTTAGTGACCTTTTATTTATTTACTCCCTTTCGGGTTCATTTTATTAACAAACCAAACTTCTTCCTAAGGAAGGTTGGTATTAAAGAATAAATAAAATGCGGAAAGTAAATAACAATAAATAAAAGTTAGTAAGTTAGATTCATCACTTTTGTATATTAAAAGGTGTTTTCAACAAATAAAGTTATTGATAACACTTTACTATTTTACAATTTACACCTCTTTCAAGATTCAATTCTAGTATAGTATAGGGTTATGTCGAACCACAAGGAATTGCCTAATAAAATGAATTATAGAAACATGTCAATGCACAAATAATGAATTTGAACATATTTTGATTGGTTTTGGATAGAAGTGAATATAAACAACTAACAATAAACATAAAACTAAATATTAACAAATTCTTGAGGAGACAAGATCATTTTGAATAAGGAAA
>NW_017727909.1:943-1432 GCF_001865875.1 Lupinus angustifolius
TTTAGTGTATATCCTAAAATGGTAGAATGATAAACGCTTATATTCATCACATAAACAATACTATGGCCATAAAAGAGATTAGGTTGTCACACCCTAACCATTGGCGACTCTAATATTGAATGAGTGATGAATGTAAGATCTTAAGAAAAGCATGCTTAACTTGGCAAATAAACTAAGTAGTACAACTACTCCTTAGTTTATTTGTTAAGTGTTTGAGACAAGTAATTTTATTGACTTGAAATCATTTTTTAGGTGATCAATCTAAAAAGAGCATTAAGTACTTCTCAAACAAATAATATTAACCAAAGCACCAACTTGAATGATTAAAATCCAAACTTTTGTAAATTAAGAAGAAGTAGAAATTACATAACCTTGTTCAAAAGAAAATGTTTAGGAGCATGAGCCATCCATCCAAGGATTGGATGCTTTTGAGTTCCAAATGAGAGTACAAAATTGATTTTTGTATCTCATTTGCCTTCTCCTTTTCTC
>NW_017727909.1:1532-2296 GCF_001865875.1 Lupinus angustifolius
CAAGTTCTTATGTTTTACTTTGGTTAACCCCAAACACCAAGGTCTGAAATCCTCCTTTTAGTGTATATCCTAAAATGGTAGAATGATAAACGCTTATATTCATCACATAAACAATACTATGGCCATAAAAGAGATTAGGTTGTCACACCCTAACCATTGGCGACTCTAATATTGAATGAGTGATGAATGTAAGATCTTAAGAAAAGCATGCTTAACTTGGCAAATAAACTAAGTAGTACAACTACTCCTTAGTTTATTTGTTAAGTGTTTGAAACAAGTAATTTTATTGACTTGAAATCATTTTTTAGGTGATCAATCTAAAAAGAGCATTAAGTATTTCTCAAACAAATAAGATTAACCAAAGCACCAACTTGAATGATTAAAATCCAAACTTTTGTAAATTAAGAAGTAGAAATTACATAACCTTATTCAAAAGAAAATGTTTATGAGCATGAGCCATCAATCCAAGGATTGGATGCTTTTGAGTTCCAAATGAGAGTACAAAATTGATTTTTGCATCTCATTTGCCTTCTCCTTATCTCCTCTTGAATTACATGAAAAACTACTCTAAAACTAGCCTAAAAACTTCCTAAAATGAAAGGAAAAGAAGAGGAATCAACTAGGAAGAATTTAGAATGAATTTACAATGTCTTTCAAATGAGAAATTCGTGCCCTTTTATAGGACAAAGTGATTGATCGAGGCCGTACCCGATACAAATAATATAACAATTAAAACTGCAGTACTAGGAAGTGACTCCTATGTC